>NC_056750.1:111751950-111756950 GCF_019279795.1 Protopterus annectens | reverse complement strand
AAATGCTTGCTTGGTGAAAGAGGGACTGATTTGAGGTATTTACTTCATATATTACCTCGTGAACAAGACCGAGTAGATGAGCTCAGAGTGCGGATGTCTACAGGGTATGTATCGTCACCCAAAAAGAGGAAAGTAGTGATTCGTCAGAAGAGATTTGACACTGTAATCTCTAATATGGCAAACTACTCTAATGTCGAGTTTGTGAAGGCTATTGCAAGGCTGCTTAAGGTGTAAATCATACATTTCAGCGTGTTCAGTATTTGGACTACGAAGATTTGAGTACTTTACATTTATCTGTTGTTGTACGATATATTTTATTTATTTAGTGACGTAGTGGATTTACCTTAAAAGGACGTGTGTTCTGTATGCGTTATACGGCAAAATTGTAAGATAACGCTACTGCATTAAATAGTACACTGTGGTCGGTTATTTCATTTAGGTTTGTCGAACATTTCATCGTCTGTTATTTGCACTGTCGGTTATCTGAATTGTCGGTGATTTCGTGTCGATGAAGTGGTTGTCGATCTTGTAACTTGTCGACCTTGTCATATAGACCCATATATATATATATATATATATATATGTGTGTGTGTGTGTGTGTGTGTGTGTGTGTGTGTGTGTGTGTGTATATATATATATATATATATATATATATATATATATATATATATATATATATATATATATGTATGTGTGTATATATATGTGTGTATGTATGTATATTGTGTGTGTATATATATATATATATATATATATATATATATATATATTATATAAGTGTGTGTGTGTGTGTATATATATATATATATATATATATATATGTATGTGTATATATATATATATATATATATATATATATATATATGTGTATGTATATATGTGTGTATATATATATATATATATATATATATATAATTTAATTCTATTTAATACTTTGTCATCTGTGAATTATACATTCATTGGCAGTTGTTTTTAAATGTGATATCACATGTTGTATAAATTTACTGGCTTGTTTCGTTTGTTTTTGTTCTGTCTGATGAAGCGGAGTGTATTTCTCCGCGAAAGCGCTCACGACTAATAAATATTTTTAACTTTGTGGACCGAATGGTTTATTCCTTTTTTTGAAATCTACATCTGAAAAGTGGACTTTGCCATTGCTTTAATGGACTGAATTGATACAGAACTGGTTTTGAATTACAGAGCGCTATTGCAAGTTACGAGCCAGCATTTGTTTGTGCTTCCAGCTCAGTTTTCTTGGGTGTGTTATACATATTTTCTCTTTTTTCACATCTCATTGGGACATTTTCAATTATATATATATATATATATATATATATATATATATATATATATATATATGTGTGGGTGTGGGTGTGTGTGTATATATATATATATATATATATATATATATATATATATATATATATATATATATATATGTGTGTGTGTGTGTCTGTGTGTGTGTATGTATATATATATATATATATATATATGTATATATATATATATATATATATATGTATATATATATATGTGTGTGTGTATGTATATATATATATATATATATATATATATATATATAATGTATGTATGTGTGTGTATATATATATATATATATATATATATATATATATATATATATATATTGTGGTGAGACCTTGGTGGCCTGTCTGGAGCAAAGAACACTGACACGGAAAGTAGATTTAAGTGCTTTCATTCGCTGCTCTTATTGAGCAATATGAACTTCTTCAGAAATCTACTTTTAAAAGTTTTACTTGCAGTATTTATAGCACAGTTAAAAGGAGGAGGAGACAAGCTAATCATGCAGCCATGTAAAGGAGGAGATATGTATGTGATCTATGGGGGTTGGTAACCCTTGTGTGAATTTTATCTGAGCCATTTAAGAAGGATTTTGATATTTAAATTTCCATTTAGGCCTGGGGGGATGTCTGCCCTGAGTTCTACCTGCCATTTTAGTTCTTGTACTTCCAGGAAGGTGTTGGAAGTTTGTGTGAACGTGTGTACTTGTTCTAACACTAGGAATTTGATGGCTGGGTGTGTGCTGCAGGTGAGGGTATGCCTGGCTAGTGCATTGGAGCCATCATGCTTCCTGATTGCTTGCATATGTTCTTTAATTCTGTCACTGAGCTTTCTAGAGGTCATGCCGACATAGAAGCTTGGGCAGTGGTGACAGTTGGCTAGGTGCACTTCGTTGCTGCTGTTGCAGTCGTAGTGATGTCTGAAAGAGTATGGGGTACTCCTTTGTGGGAGTCGGCACGCGGGGGTGGTGCGGATGTGTTTACAGCATACACACTGTCCGCAGGGGTGGGTGCCAACTAGGCTAGGTGGGCCTGTTTTGTGTGGGTCTGTTGGTTGCCTCTCAAACAGTGTTTTAAGAGAGTTGGTTCTCTTGTAGCAAAATATAGGTGCCTCCCCTAGGGTCTTGTATAGTTCTGTGTTGCTGGCGATGATGCCCCAGTACTTAGAGATGGTGTCTCTAATGGTGGTGCTGTCACTACTGATGGGGATGGGGAAACGCGGCTGAGATGTCGTTTCTTCCTTCTCTGGTTCAGAGAAACCATAGGTGAGGATGGGCTTGTGCCGGGTGAGTCTATTCTCTGTGACCTCTGTGGCAGCTTTGCTGATGAGCTGAGGGGGGTAATTTGTCAGTGAATAGTTGGGTCAGTAACTTGCATTGGAGTGTGAACTCCTGATCGTTGCTGACTAGACGGCTGAGCCAGGCAAATTGGCCCTTGATGATGATCCTTTTCATGAAGCCTGGGTGCTGGCTTCTGTAGTCAAGGAGGTTGTTTCTGTGGGTGGGTTTCCTGTAGAGAGTGGACGAGAACCTGTTCTCTTTAGTGTCCAGGGATAGCATCACGTCTAGAAAGTTCACTTTGCTTCCTATGTCTGAGATGGTGAAGGACAGGAACTTTATGCTATCTCTGATCTCTGTTAGAAGCATATCCAGTTCTTCTTGTGAGCCCTTCCACAGGAACAACATATCATCAATATAGCGTTTGTAAAGCGCTACTTGTTGGAAGCCTGTGAGTTTTGTCATGAAGTCTGTTTCCCATGAGCTTAATACCAGGTTTGCATAGGAGGGGGCCATTTTGGCTCCCATGGCTACGCCTCTTAGTTGCTGGTAAATTTCTACCTGAGAAAGTTGCATCTTAAACATATGTTCCACGACACCGACTAAGAGGATGAAGAGGACTGTCAGGATTCTCCCGCAACCCCTCCAACAATTCCGCTACAACGGAAAAGCCTGTACAGCCCTGTGCTACACAGCAGCCTTCAATCCTTCCAACGAGTATGCGAACACAATTTCAGATCGCTACTCAATGCTCCCAGCACCAGCAAATGGCACAACCTCTCACGAGAGGAGCACACAGCCCTGATGGAGCTTAGCAAAGACCGCAATCTCTGAATCATGAAAGCAGACAAGGGCACGGGGATCGTACTCATGGAACAAAGTGTGTACTCCACAAAAATCGAAGCAGCCCTAGCAGACCAAGAATTCTACACAAAAGTGGATCTCCAAACGGTCAACAAACATTTCTCCACAATCGACAAAAAACTATGACTACTGGAGAGAGAACACAGCATCTCCCTGGAGGAATACATGTTCATGACAGTACCCCACCCCAACCTGGGCAAACTCTTCGGTATCCCGAAGATCCACAAAAATACAGAGGATCCTCCTTTCAGACTAATAGTATCCAATGTACGCACCAAAACTGAGAAAATATTTGTTGACCACCTCTTAAACCCACTGATGCAATCCACTAGATTCTACCTGAAAGATTCCTGGCACTTTCTCAACAAACTATCCACGGCACAACTGGACTCCCACAACTGCCTGCTAGTCACTCTGGATGTTACCTCTCTCTACAGCAACATCCCCCACCAGGAAGGGTTGGCAGCACTAAGATTGTTCCTGTCCAAATATACTCACTTCACCCCAGCCAAAATTCACACAGTATGTGAATTAACAGCCATTGTTCTCCGCAACAATTTCTTCCATTTCAACACTAATATTTTTAAACAAGTAAAAGGTGTTGCGATGGGAACAAAACTAGCTCCAGCCTTCGCCAATCTAGTACTGAGCACCTGGGAACTTGAAACACTTGTGCACCTCCCCGGGTTCAGTAAAATAAGTCTATACCGCCGTTATATAGATGACTTGTTTTTTATTTGGAACGGACCCAAAGAAGAGCTGACCACCTTCCTACAAGCCCTCTCTAACAGCATACCCTACTTGGATTTTGTCATGTCTGGTTCAAGCATAGCTTTCCTGGACACTCTCATCTCGATTGATGGACCTAATAATTCTCTGGTATCCAACATTTACAGAAAGGAGACCTACAGAAACAATTTCCTGGACTTCAGAAGCCAGCACCCATTCTTTATGAAAAAGAACGTGGTGCGTGGCCAATTCATCAGATTGTCCAGGCTCATCAGCAAAGACTCCACCTTCCTACAGGAGTCTGAGTTCCTGTCTCTTATGTTCGAACAGAGACACTACCCAGCACAGTTGGTGAGCTCAATACTCCAAGAGGTCACCAAAGACAGGCACAACAAGTTTAAACCCATCCATATATATTCATATGTCATATTTCATGAATATTTCAAGAATTTTAAGTTAGTTTAATATTTATGTATAAATAATGGCTTTTATATGAAAGATGTTAATTGTGTTGAATAAATGTTTTCATGCTAATTTTCTTTAGGTAAGGTAAAAGTTAGTGTTATTTCAGGATTAATTGCTTAAATGATTAATTGTTAAGCATATTTGAGTATAAAAGGTGGTTGTACCAATTGTATTATCACTTTGATTTTTTACTTTCTGAAGAAGACAGTGAAACGAAAACGTATTGTCAGTATTTGCGTTAAAGGTATTTATCTCCTTTGTGGATTATTAAAGATTTGCGTGTATCCAAGAGCAGAGCCTGATTTCCTTCAAGTGTTTGGTTTGTTGGTAAAGTTTGCTTTAAACA
>NC_056750.1:111641942-111751450 GCF_019279795.1 Protopterus annectens | reverse complement strand
CTTTTAAAAATATAAAGCAGATGGAAAGATGACACCTCTGCCTGTTTCTTTTGTCCATAACAGTTTGAGAGGAACCTTTCCACCTTAATTCTTGCCTCTGACCTTTTGTATGTCGTTAGAATATAGGTCGCGGAATGCAGAAACTACTATTGCCCTACTCATAACATCCATGCATCAAAACCCACCAACAGCAGTAGTGTTTTCTTACACTTTGCTAGTGCTGCTTAGCTTCCCTTTCACAGTCCAAGCTCCCTCTCTCCTTCTCTCTTATTTTCATTACCTTTTCTATGCATTTTTCTTGCGAGACTTTGGGTTGGAGTGGCATCGTTATCTCTATATCTTGCCTTCCCTCTTTACAGCCTGCCAGGCCCATGTCTTTCCTTTGCTGGATATCTTCTTGGAGATTTGAAATTGAGGTAATTTTGGGGTGGACTTGGGCTAGTAGTAGATGGTCCACTGGAATCTTGTGCCACAGGTTACCCCTAGCTGTTTTCTAGGTCAAGAAACTGACAAAGATGTTATTTTCCGATGCACCCTTAATTCCACCTACATGCTTGCATCTGGAATGGAGGGCTTCAGCTAAAGCAGTGGGGGAGGGTAAGGCTTTAGACAACTGTCCATATTAGTGTCTATGTGCAGGCCGGATATTACAAGAAATCTGGACTGCAACAGTGAAATACTCAAACATCTACTTTAATAGTAAGTTCCAAACACAGCTGTACTTTGTCTGTATTGCCTGCTAGCAAGGTAGGACTGCGGAAGGTGTCCATATCCAGGTTCCCTATATTTGCCAAATACTTCTCTGGCCTTCCTTATTTCCTCCACCGTCTTGCCTGACAGTTGTTCCCATTTGTATGCAGTTTAAGCTGTAACTGTAGCTTGAGTTCCTCCTGAACATTTATTTACAGATGGTGTCTCAGTGCAGCAAAGACTAAACCTACTGTGCCCTTGGATTTGGCTGCAGCATGCTTATATACATGCCATAGTTCTTGCTCTCTCCTGTTGCATCTCTGGATGAACTGCATGAAGTTGCTGTGATGCTGATATTAAGTGAAGACCCTTCACGCACTAGTATCTAAGAACTTTTATAACATTTCTGTTTCTGCAGCATTACCCACAACATTTGAATATTATTTGACTAGTGTAATGTGATGTTGAAAAACTTAGTATACCCTCAGTCATCCTACTTTGTGATAAAACTTATGAGTGCCCCGAAGAGCTGTGGAGTTAAGGTTTTAATACTGTGGTTTAAATAAAAGCAAAATAACACACTGAAAATCTCCTTGAAAATGCATTGTGTTTTTAGCATTTATGGAATCCTAACTGATACATTAAGAAGGTTCTGGATTTCTTATTTATTCAAAAATACTTGCATTGTGTGCCATGCAAGGATAAGTTGGGAGGAGTATTGGAAGTTGGCTGCATTCACAGAATATTGGATGTGGAGTCTGTTTCAGAATATGTTCTTAGCCATTACAGATTTTTGGTTCAGCATTCGAGGAGGTCGCAGACTGCAGTTTCAAAACGTGGAGACAAAACATAAAGCGTCTTGCAGCTAAGTAATATCTAGTTATACTTTACAGTTCTCGAGGGTGATGAGATCACACGAGGTTCTTGTCTGCACTAAATTTTACGGCCAGTAGCTCCGAAAGCTGTAAGTTTCAGGCAGGATATTGTGTATATTTTTCCCGTTTTGTGCATTTTATTGCACTGCATATCAGCATGTTGCGATACCCACACTGCATATCTGCATGTTGCGATACCCACACTGCATGGAGGTATTGATGCTTATTGTTTATTTCTTGTTTCAGTTCTCTGTCACAAGTCTGCTGAACAGCACATGGCTGATGTTGCTGGGTGCAGTACTTTGCTTATTGAGGTGCACATTTGTTGAGGAACAATTTATATATTCACAAGGACTCTGGGGTCTGTTTCTGAAGTGTAGAGCATCACTAAATGGAGGCAGTTTTGCAACCCCTCTGCTAGCTTTCTGAGCTAGGTTTTAACAGTGGACCTGCTTCCAGCGTTTTAAGCTGAGGTAAATAACATTTTTGAGTAGAGAGCCAAAAATCACAACTTCCTTTGCAAGATGTTCCTCTGCCAGGCAATAATATGAATGCTGTGGGGCTGAGATATGAATGATACTTGATTCTTGGAGATGGACATTTATCTGTGTGTGTGTTCTTGGAGATGGACATTTATCTGTGTGTGTGTGTGTGTGTGTGTGTGTGTGTGTGTGTGTAGACATATGTATGTAGACATCTATATAACATGTATTTGTGTGTGTGTGTGTGTGTGTGTGTGTGTGTGTGTGTGTGTGTGTATATATGTGTGTATATATATATATATATATATATATATATATATATATATATATATATATATATATATATATGTACACACATACATACATATAATCTCCTTTAAAAGAAAGCTAAAACATTATCTCACTGATGACCCCAGCTGCACATGCAACACATATTCACAGCCTCCTTAATCTAGTAAAACTGTTTCACATAGCAGATATACTTATGTATATGTCATACTGTTAGACCATATTGAGTTATCCCTAATCTTTAGTATCCTAGTCCACACATCTATACATCTTAACACATTTTCTCTTCTCTGTCACTTTCTACTTTTAATACTACCATTAAATACATGCCACCTATAATCTACATATTCCCGCCACCTAACTATAAGATTCTAACTATATCTGTCCTACCTTTGTCTGCCTTCCCACTACACTTATCTTTCCCTTTTCCTACTACCCCCCAAAAAAATTGAGCTGTATTGTTAAATATTTCTAACTGTATAATTTTCCTACATGCTAATGTTCCATTGTTACTGTATCGTGCCTTTTTACAACATGTGTTGTTTAGATAGTTTTCTGTATTGTTTCACTTGCTTTATAAGTGATTGGTTCCTTACAAATTCATGTAATGATTTTCATGTAACTTGGAGCTTTTCTCCCCAGGCCTCTGCTGAAAATGGGTCTCAAGCCCAGTGGACATTCCCGGTCAGCTAATGTCAATAAATAAAATATATGTAATATATATGTAAATATATAAAATATATATATATATTATATATTATATTTATATATATATATATATATATATATATATATATATATATATATATATATATATATATATATTATATATATATATATATATATGTATATATATACACATATATATACATACATATATATATATATCATGGCATTTTAGTTGCTCTTTCCCTTAGAAATAAGAATTTGTTTTAATCTTCAGTGCTTGACAGATCTGATGTTGAAATGCTTTCTCTTCTTTTCATTGGTATGCCCTGTGTCCTTTTTGCACTCAAATTTGAGAGATGGCCAGCACATATCATTTTTATATTCACAGCATCTAGTGCGTTAGTGAATTGGGAAGCCTTCTAGATTTAATGGTGGTAAGATGGCTCATTTCCGTCAAATATATGCTTAGTTGCAAGAGATATTTGTGACCAAGTGACTTGCATGATGGATTGCAGTACTTGTAAATAGCCTGTGGTTCAGTGCAATCTGCTTTGGCTCCTGTTGAGCGGTGTATATATCTAGTCCACAAACCCGTTAGGCAGAAAGTTACAGTACAAGTAGATATCTTTTTATACCACTGTTGCAGTATCCCTTTACAATAGTGATTCCTTCCCCAGGGCAACCCGACATCCAGCCAGAATACCAAAGCCTTAAGTTGTAAAAGGGATGTGCGTCACACGTATGCTCTCCACACTTGGCATAGGGTATAAGGTGATGTGCAGATGTACCATCCTCTGAACTTCTGTGCCACCAGTTGAATGCCGTCTTTGATCATCGGAGACTGAATGCTTGTTAGTCTTTTGGCTACCAAACCATTTTCTAGATAAGTGTACCATTGTTTTTTTTTTTTTTTCCTTATCTTATTTTTATTTTTGTGAATGTTGGTTTCATGTCATCCAGAAAGGGGAAATGCCAGTGTGGAAGTCAGATTCCCCATAAGGACTGTCATGAGCAGTGTTTGTTTTGCTTGGATGCTTCTCCCATACATCTTGTCCTATTTGTCAAGCATTTATTCCAAAGACCTTGCATAGTTGTCTCAACTCTTTAACTATTTACTTAGAGAAAAAAATATTTTAAATTGTTGGTATAGGGTACCATGGAAAAATTGTCCTGTCCCGAGGGTCAGATGTCCACAAAGAAGGCCAAGAAAGTTTGGTCAGAGTCTTTGACTGTACTACCTCAACCAAATGGCTTTCATCAGCCTTGAGATAGACCAGAGGACCACCCGTTTTTTTACTTGGATTCCTTTGCAGTGGCCGGCATGGATCTGGCTTCTCACACATCCCCAGTTCTTCTGCAGACATCCGTTTCAGATGTCCAGGGGGAACCATGGCTGATTACTTTCTGACCTTCTAGAGAATAAATTCCCAGTACACTTGTAGAGTGTTGTCAGGGGTTCAAGCCACCTAGGATCTTTAGGGCTGAAGTTCCCTTGAAAAAGAATCAGAACGTTAAGCATCTTTCTCCTGCTCTCAGAGACCCTCAATGTGAATGACAGATTTCACATGTAGTCTGTTTAATGCCCTTAGGGCTTTGAAGCCTCCTCAGGGGGTCTCTGTTCCTTTTCCCTCTTGGTGTTCTACTACTCTTAACAGGTCTAAGGAGCAGGTTTCATCTAATGAGGATGTGGACTCTGAAGAATCCTTGATATTTTCTTCCCAGATTCCCTCTCCCTTGAACTGTGGTTCTGAAGAGGAGGAATCTGTTATTCCTGATCCTCCTTTTGAAGAGATTTCTTTTGGTGATGCAATTTTCTCATATGATGGAGTTTAAGTAGGACTGCACCCAGGCCTGAGATGTCCAGCAAAGGTATTATGAACTCCTTCAAATGGAGTCGCCCAAGCACTCTGCTGTCCCTGCTGTTCTTGCTGCTTTGTTAGACACCTTCTCTGCAGCTTTTCAGTATCCTGACTGCCAGCCCCCTCCTTCTAAGAAACCTGATAGATTTTATAAGGTTCATGAGGATTGCAAATTTCTGTGTAAGTGCTCCTCTGCTCAACCTTCTGTTGCTTCTGATAAGCCATTTAAGCTTTTACGTTCTACTAAGCTGCTCCCCTCTGACAAGGACAGCAGAACTATGGAAAAGTTGTGTAAGAAAGTGTATACCGCTGCTACCCTGGTTTAAGGCTATGAATTATCAGACACACATGACCAGATATGTTTTGTTTCTTCTCTCTCAGGCCTGTCAGGTTATTTCAGATCTTCCTGACTCTGAGGGGAGGACTTCAGCTCTTTCTTTACTGAGGTCATCTTCTCAAGTAGATGGCCATTCTATTAAATGTAGCCATGATGCAGTTGATGCCTCATCTAGAGCTGCTGCTTTTAGTTCTGTGTTGAGGAGATATTCCTATCTTCACCTACAGCCTTTGCCTGATATTAAGGCTAAGCTGATGCAGGCTCCTCTAGATAATACATTTTTTTTGTGGTGCTGCTCCTGCTAAACTTTTTAATTCCCTTCAGGAAAAGGGTAAGGCTTTGCAGGAACTGAAACATATTTTGGTTTCACCTGTTCCCAAGTTTCAGAGGAGTTACCCTGCTAAACCTGCCTTTGTCCGCAGACAGTCTCATCCTCCTCTTAAAGGTATAGAAAGGCTTTTCCTACTAAGTCTGCTCAAACACCTACATCTCAGAAGCCATCTTTTCCAGACAAGCTGGGTTTTATCTAACTATCCTTATTCCTGAATCCTCAGTTACATTCCTCTTTCTCCATCTTTTCCTGTCTCTTCCAGTTTTGTTAAAGATCACTCATGATTCTTGCGTTATATCCATCATTCATCAGGAGCACTACATAGTTTAGAGATCCCCATCCCCGTTTTGGGAATTCCTCAGCCTCTTCAGGAACAGCTGCCCTTTTTTCTAGAGGTTCCTTGGAGCCTTATGTCTTGAACAATTCAAGAAGCTCTGGCTCCTCAAATGTGGAAGGGATTTTATTCCAGAATGTTTCTGAGTTCCAGGAAAGAAGGCACCTCTACACCAGTTCTGGATCTCTCCCAGCTCAACACTTTTTGAAGGTTCCTTCCTTTTGGATGTTATCCTTTCAAATCTCGTTTCCCCTTTTCCTTCCTCAGGCTTCCCTAGTTTCTCTTGATCTCAAAGATGCCTACATCCGTATCTCTATTCATCCCCTTTTCAGGATGTTTTTACATTTTTCTGTCTTTGCTTTTTGCAGGTTGGGGGGAAGTCAGATCTTTCCTTATCTGGATGATCTGCTCATTCAGGCTTCTTCTCCAGACACTTTGCTTCAGCATCTTTACTTTGCTATTTGTCTCTTGCAAAGCCTAGAGTTTACAGTGCATTTCCAAAAATCATTCCTCGCTCCTCCTCAGTATCATGTGTTTTTATCAGGGGCAGGCTCCAGACGATTCCAATGCTGGCATCTCTTTCTCCTCCCAAGGCTTTAACTCTAATTTGCATTTTTCAGTTCTTTCTTCCTCTGGATTCCATTATGGCCAGAGAGTTTCTCAGGGCTCTGTGATACGTGGCTGCCACCATTCCTGTTCTTCTCCTGGGTAAGCTTCATATGAGCAAGCTCCACTGGTTCCTAAAGTTGGTCTGGCTTCAACATTCTCATCCTTTGGATTTTCTGATTTCCCCTTCTCCCATGCCTCAAACTGGAACTTAAGTGGTAGATTCAGTTGTACCACAACCCAAGGCTGCCTTTTCAACCTCCAGTCCTCACTCAGGAACTCTTTTTCAGGTGCCTCAGATGTGGGGAGGGGGTTCTACTTCAGTCTTCTGAAAGTGCCGCACCTCTAGTCTCCTTTGTCAAAAGAAGGACCACATCAGTATTAAAGAAATGAGAGTGCATCTCCTGGCTCTTCAGGCTTTTCATTCTCTTTTCCTACCAAGGTGCCTCAAATCTTCACAGACAATACCACAGTGAGGTGGTACATCAACAAAAAGGGGGAGGGGGGCACAGTTAGTTATATCTTTTGTACAGACTAGCTCTTCAGGTTTGGGATCTAGCTATCCAGTTTCATATGACTCTTCAGGCTGTTTATATTCCTTCAGATCAGAACATTATGGGAGATTTTTTGAGCAGGTCCATAACACAAAAGTTATGAGTGGATGCTTCACAGAGATGTGTTTCTGGACATTGTCTACCAGTGGGGCACTCCTCAATTAGATATTTTTGCCTCTCCTCTGAACAGACAACTTCCTGTGTCCTCTGGCTTGGAAGGTGGACACCCCCTCTTTCCTGGAAGGGGATGTTTCTCTATGCCTTCCGTCCCTTCCTCTCATACTGTGTGTCCTGTTCAAGATAGAATAAGAGAACAGGATGCTCCCAAAATCTTGTTGTTGACTCTGTTTTGGTCCAGACAACATTGGTTCCCTCTTCTGCATTTAGCCAAGGGCAATCATCACCAATTACCTTACAGGGTAGACCTCCTCACACAAGACAAGGGGTCTCATCTGTCTCCACATGTCCTGTCTTCAACTGACACTGTGGGTGATAGGGTTTGATCCCTTTTAAACACCTTTTTTCTGAGGACATGCTTCAGGTTCTGCAGAAGTTCCTTTGGTTATTTCTTATTTATGTGAATTGCTCGATGCTGGGTTTGTTTACTCTTTTGTTAAAGTCCACCTGTCAGCCATTTCTGCTTCTCTGCCGTTGACTCCCTCTTTAGTTTCTAGATTCAAGGTCAAACAATTTCTTAAAAACATCCTTCATATTAGGCGTCCCACGAGGCCTATTCCTCCTTTCTGGGACCTAAATTTTGTCCTGGAAAATTGACTTGGGCTACTTTTGAGCCTTCAGCTTCCTTATAGCATTGTTCTTGGAAGACTGTTCTTTTGGCCTTTGCAGGCCCTTATAACTGTTTTCCGGTTTTTCATAAGGACAGGGTGTTCCTTCATACTAATCCTTCTTTTATGCCCAAGGTTATTAATGACTTGCAGAGCAATTACTGTGATTTTTGTTCAGGCATGTCACTTGGAGATCTTCCTGTGTTAAACAATCTGATTGAACAAATGCAGCATGATCCACTGAATTCGATAAGAGGCATTGCCATTGATTTTGTCCAAGGGAATTGGTCTGCATGGACTGTGGAGTTTTCTGCTTTGCTTTTAAGTATAGGTTGACAATGCTGGTGATTGTATAGTATTCAAAATCTTTCTTTTAAGGTAAGACTACCAGACTTGGATACTTTATGTGACCTAGGTAGTGGGATGAAGTGTGTCATCTCCTAATTTCATGACCAAGCATATGTAGTTTAAATTTAATCCCTTTCGATTTTAGTTTCACCTTCATAGCTGATATAATAATAAAATACAGTCATAAGGACTACAGAGAATAGTCAACTTTGGTCACATAGTCAGTTTCAAACTTTTGTCTAAAATGTTTTGTAGAAGGTGTAGAAAAGTTTGCTTTTTTTGCATTTTTTTATTCATTTTTTTCCTTAAACATTGTAAGAACATTTTGTTAAACCCTGCCTGCAAACTGTAATACTAACCAGTGTGCACATCATTGTATAACTGCATAAGTGTACTGTAGCTTACACCAGTCTTAATTTGTGATTTATGAAGCAGTATATTAGGAAATGTTCAGTGATCCAGTTTTTAATGGTAAATATCAAAGTGTTGAGTTTTATTTTTCTAACTGAGATCTTTATTAATCAAATTAGGTGGAATGATGAATTTATTAAGGAGGTGACCTCCAGCAGAATCGATACAACTAAAGCCCTTGTTAAAGCAATCTTGGGAGCAGAGAAACCGCTTAAGGTCTGGATACTTGTCACAGGTGTAGGTGAATACCAGTGACTTCTATTTTCAGAAATATTGCAGTAACTACATTTTGAATGCATTTGGATATACAGATCTCACTGCTCTAATTGAAACAGCCCTCTTTGTTGCATATGGTTTCTGATTCAATATTTTTGCAGACTACTGTTCTTAAGAACTGTTAAGGTGGTGGTTGTATTTTTTTTTTTTTTAATTCGGTCTTAAACTGAGGTTGGGTAAACTGAAACTGGGCAGTATCCCGAGTCACCTGCTTCATGTAATCATGCAACACCTGCCAAATGTAGAATAACTGCACACTCTGTATGTCTCAGATTTTACATATTTGTCCTTCAAAATGTGTGCGCTATCATATTTGTCTTGGCCTATTCCTTTTGGTTGCATAATAGCAATGAACTTTTTGAGGCAGCTTATCTCTATTCCAAAGTAAGACAAGAGAGACTTTAGATGCCTTCAAGCAGTTGGGCTGTTAGGGACATGACTGCTTCTGTCAGACAACTGGATCATTTTGAGCTTCCTTTCAAAGTCATATGGTATAGTTGAATGGCATTTACCTGAGCTGTACATGAGAGATGAGCTATTCTCCCTGCCTTCAGTCCTGTGTATGGCTTTAGTTGTGTTAGTGTATGATTAGGAGATGCTGTTATTTGCATGTTTTTTAAGCCATTGGTTTCTATTCCACCTGTTATATGTCAGTGGAATACCTAGCCTTGCCAGACAAAAAAGATAAGATCTGTTAGGAACCCTTCATGATGCATTTTTTGTTTGCATATTACTTCACCAGTTGGAATATTGTCTTTTTTTTCAACAAACCTCTGTGTTCTGGAATGTTTGTGTGCTTGGATGGCACTCGCCATGCCGTACTCGCATGCTGCATAAACACATTTTGCAGACTGTATGTCAGTCCCTGTTTTTGCCTGTAAAATCTTGAATTTGCATGCCAGTATGTGTTAGTAAGTGCCTATGTAGCCATTAAATTGCCAACCAAGATTCACGTGGTCAGTGCCTTACTGTCTTTGAGAGAAGCATTCTGGAGATCCTTGCTCATTTAAAAATGTAGTCAGAGCAGCATGGAAGCATACTGATCCCATCGTAGTAGACAGATCAGCTTACTGAGCATCCCAGTGCTAATTTCATGACGAGATGAGAAAAGTTGTTAACCCAGTTTACAAGGATGCCAGTGGCCTAGGTTCTTTAAATGGAGACCTGTGGGAGAGTCCTACTCACAGCCCCTGGCATATGTCTGAGAATCTACAGAAAGGCAGGCACTAAGAAAGCCAGGTCCAAACCTGAATCTCCTTGAGATGTTCAGCTGACCATCTAACAGAACCTTTTGTGTGATAATCTGACCTTGAACTAGTGAGGGCTTAAACCTAAACTCGCCACCTGTCTGAGTATAGGAACTGGTGGGGGGTGCAGCCAGAGTTTCTTGTACAACCAACCCTTTGGATGATTGTCTGGAGCCAGTGGGCATTAAGCCTGATCCTAAGGATTGGTCCATTGAATCATCCAGTCAGGGATTTGATTTTGGACACTTTATCACTACGGACTTTCCTGTGGTACTGGTCCACATGGGTCAGTAGGCTGTGGTCGGGGGGTTCATTTGGTTGTCAGAGACCAAACACTGGACTTCAGTCAGATGCTTGGTAGGAGATGGATGTGCCCATGGGAGAGCACACCAATAGGGAGTTTAAGCTGAAACCTACCCTATCACCAAGTATCATTCCAGCACAGCCTCTTTATCACCTAGTGAGGGAGCGGTCATGCAGTCTCATGGCTGTGGGTAGTAGGGGTCATGGTGCACTCTTGCCTGTAGAATTTTATGAAGCTTGAGGGGGCATTTATGCTGTGGTCTCTGAGATGGGTAGAGATAGTGAGATCTACCCCCATCCCTTTTCACTCTGGGTGACTCCTCTTTGGGAGATGCTGTTAGGGTAATAAGGAGCATTCTGGATGGGTGTTGTCCCTACTCCTGTCATTTTCCAGAGATGTGCCTGCTGGATTTTCTTGGGAGTGAGCTTGAGTCCCGGGTCATCCTTTGTTTGAAGTCTGTCATGTAATCAGGGCAACTGATTAGCACCATAAAAAATCATTTCCTTTTAGGAGTTGCATTCAGAGTGTCTAAAGAGCAATGTATTAAGCACCCCAGTGCAATTCTGTGTACCAGAGACCATAGCATTACCTCTCCATAAATCCAAAGAAAGGGTTACAAAAAAGAATAGGTATATCAATGCAGTATGAACCCCTCCTTCATTGTGGACTGTGGCTCTCGATCTAATCTGTCCTAGTTCCATGTATGGCTGAAGAAGATATTGCTATTAGGATCTGATCCCAAGGAAAACTTTCATGAGACCGTCTCAGTGGCCTACATGGTGGGATAACATGTTTTGTATTGTAATTGTGGATGCTTTGGTTAATGCTGCGAATTTTGTGGTGTGCCTGCATGGCTGAGACAGACCCTCCTTAAATCAAAGCTCAGGATTAAGATCTTGGATATCTACTTTTTTCTCAAGATAAGTCCTTTACTCAGCCAGCCCAGCACCTAGTGACCTGAAGAGAAAGTAGACATTGTTTTGTAGGGTGCTTGTACAGTTTCCCCCCCCCTCCACCACCTCAGTCTGGTTATACTCCTTCCTCTGCTAGACTTGGCTAACACCAAAAGAGGAAGAGGTCTTGGTGTCTAATGATGGCCACCCAGCATCTCATAGTTTTGTTTTCTTTGGTGCTGGCAAAAGTGCCTACATTGTCAGCTTCTCCAGCAAATCCACAGCAGTTCTGACTATGTTTTTGAACCCTCTGTTGTGGTAGAGGAGGCAGTTCTCCCTCCAAGTTCATCCTACATTAGAGAACCATCACAGGGACCAGCTGGTTCTGAAAGTGGTCACCTTTGTTCACATGCTGGAAATCATGCATCTCACCTTAAACTGCTATATTAGCATACTGCACTGTATCTGTAAACCTGTGAGACAAGCCTAGAATTTGTTTTTCTCAGGGAAGATGTAGGGCATCAGCAGGTGTTTGGAGGGAAGGCCTAGGATTGTTCTCCATGGCTGTTGCTGGTTTCAAAGCAGACATGAGTACAGCCCCCCTTTATGGACCTTAGCAACTTTAACTTTCATGTCTGCTGTGGATTGTTTTTTGCCCATTGAAGAGCTTGGATGGTGGCCTTAGACAGGATTCTTTTTTTTGTGAAGTGAGTGTTTCGGACCACACAGGGGGACTCCTCCAGTTTGCTACGGGTGGATATACCTCCCAATGTAGAGGACTTCCCTTTGAGATTTCCTCCACATCCAGAGTGTTCAGATAAGTATTGGCTGTGGTTTTGTAAGGCTTGCAGAAGTTGGATGTCCTGCCATTCCTCTGCCTGAATGACTGGACCCTGGTAGCTCTAGTCAGAGAGTCCAACTCCTGTGGAACATTCTCTTGATTCCTACTCCTAGGGGGTCACCATAAGTTATAAGACATCATTTTTCTTCCCACTTCAGGGAGATCCTTTACTATGGTGTGGAGTTGTACTCTTCAGTGTTTGTCATTCCTACTTATGGAGAGGATTCTAGTGGTCACAACTTTGACTTCCTGTGGGAGAACTCTGGGATACTGTGGCTTTTCTTGGGTTAAAGGCTTCTTCGATCTTTGTGGTGACATTTGGTTGCTTTACGATTTTAACATTAGTGAGTCGTGAGGAGTCTGCTTCAAAGCTACCATGCAGTCATGGGCCTGCTTGTTTTTTTGTTTTTTTTTTTGGGGGGGGGGAGCTTAAGTTGTCCCACTTTAGAGTGGTAGATGGTGCCCATTAATCTGGCCTGGCCCTAGAGGCTTTGGTGTGGTAGAAGTGTCTAGAGCCTCTCCTTGTTTAGTTATATAACTGGCTTGTCATGTGACATTTAGACAAGCAAGCTACTAACAGGCCCTTCCGTCTCGTGAAGGGAAGTGATACCTGATCTCATATTAGATCATAGATGAGCAAACATCATTTGCTAGTAGTGTGCATCCCTGGAGGACACACTCTGAGACAGACATCCAGTATTCTCCTGGAGCTGCAGGTTCAGAAGCAGTGCCTGGGTAGATTCTTCCAGAAGTGAAATATTTAACAGATTGACTTGTTTACCATCTAGGCGGTCACAGCTCCCCCCCCCCCATATTCTGCTCTGTGCAATAAGGCAGTGGTAGGGGGTCCTCCCTGCTTTGGCTCTGGAAGTTCCTGTTCATCTTACATTATTCATATTAAATCCATACCTCAGTGCAGAGCTCAGAGTTTGGTGAGGAAGAGTTAGTCTCTTGACTCTTGATGTTGACCATGTTACCCTATTAGAGTTGCTAGTGGGGACTTGGGGGAGTGGGGTTCTGTGAGGCAAATGAGGCCGCTAAGAAGCCCTAGCCTCTCACCTTCCAGGCTTATACATTTGGATGACAAAGGATCTCTGTCAAGTGTTGTACTGCACTGCTTGATCTTTTTAATCCGAGTTATTTTGGCCTGCTTAAGCTACCTGTACTGTCTGGTCTCAGGTGTTTTATAGTCAGTGTATATATGTCTGCTTTTTCTGCACTTCAGGCCTTGCAAATGGTGTAATTATGGTTAATAGTGGATAGTCACAGCATTCCTTAAGGAAGTGCTACATGTCCAGAACTGGAAACTGACTTCATGACCGCGCTTTGGAGTCTGTTGTTCAAACTTTTATTCATGGTATCAGTGACATCTGAACCTCCTCTGTGTTTCAAGCTCTGATGTGTAGGGAATCACACCTAGTCTTCTAGAGGGATAGTGTGTTTCTCAGCAGGAACTCAAATTTCTAACTAAAGGAGGTGGTGGTGGTTTCACAGGTTTCCCTGCACCAGTTCAGTTCTTTTCTGATGCTGTTTGCAACAGGACAAAGCAGGGGGGAGAGAGGGGGCCACTTACTTTCTGGATGTTTCTAAATGTGTTTGCTTGGGGCCATAAGTTGAAGAAAGAGCTGCAGTACTCCTTTGCTGCATGGAAAGAGCTTTGCAGCTGAGTCACCCACTTACTAAGTGGATTATCGACTCTGTTTTTGTCATCACTTGATAACCAGTATTGCAGTCAGTCCACTGAAACAGAGAAGTAGCTACCTCCAGTGTTTGCTTGGAAGTCTCCATTGACAAACATTTATGTTGTGGCCATTTTGTCCTTTGTATACATTTTTCCCAAGCATTGTTTCGACCACAATGCTGAAAATCAGGCTGGTTTTAGATGACCTGTCCTTACGGATTCTGCCATTTGTGCTCTTGCCTAGGGCAGTCCTCCAGCTCCTTCAACCATGGTGGTACTTCTGGGATTTAGCTCAACTTTGGACCATCCAGTATGGTCTTCAGCTGTAAGTTGTAACAGATATTCCTACTGTCAGTTGATCTATTAAGAGATCCCTGCTTAATTGGTCAAGAATACCTTTCTGCTATCCTGGTCTTCCTGTCAGCGACAGCTGTTGAAGGCCCCCTAATCTGGGAAAGTGTATATTCTTATGTCATTAATTTTACCAAATAGTGTGAAATCTGATTTTTGCAAGTGGATGTTCATGGATGGGGGCTGGTAGGCTCGGTGGATGAGAGTACTTGTGTAGCCAACATGTTACATATATTAGACAAGAAAGCAGACAACCCTGAAAATGAGAATTTACAAAAGAAATAACAAATTCTGATTGGCGAAGTAATACCTGGCCTGTGTTCCATTAAACAGTGGCCTACAGTATATCTCTGATAAAGTAAAATATCTTATTTCCTTTCCGTAAAGAATGGAAGATGGCTTGAGCTAACATTATCTCTGAGTGCACTGGCACAAAATTGATGTCCACTAGACTTGCAGTACAGGTAAAATTGTGTCACAGAAACTGGGGAAGATTAATTTTGCTCTCCACCACCACAATGAGACAGCATCTTAGAATTACTACTGGAGAATACAGATAACTGTGTCATTTACACAACTGACTATTGCTAGTAAATTGTAATACAGTGCATTCCCTTAGTGTGTACATTCTTGGCTGTTCGGTAGTGTTGTTTGAATCCCTTAGTCAGGTGTTTCCAAGGTTTTTCTCTAATATTCTTTGTAACATTACTTGCTAAAACAATGTGACATTACTAGGAGTACACAAAGCCGGTGTTATGAAAGAGTGGTATTTGTAGTCCCAGGGGTCATGCATGCTCTAAGTCAAAATGGTGAAGGATGCCATTATGCCTTTATGCTGATGTGATCAGTGGGATTTAACCCTGCTGTCTACACAGAAGTCAAAGGCTGTACAGACCACAGCTATAAGCTTTTGGGCTTTTCTGACTAGTGCAGTTCTATGCAGATGTAACCATTTGGATGTAAACTGATCGCTTTCAGCTATTTCTGGCATTGGGAGATGCGTGCAAGCTTTGGTGTAACTACAGTTGCTTAATTAAGGAAAGTGGCATTCAGAGCAGTGAAGTAGAAGTACATTTAAAAAGACCGGTATCCTGTACAGAATGTATGGGTGCCCTTATGTGGGCATCCTGAATGAGCCTTTATAAGATTGGAAAGAGGAATATAGGGCACCCAAAAGGAAGGTATCGAGAGGGTTGTGCTGGAATAGGTGGGAGAAGAGGGGCACTATGATAAACCCCCCCCCAACACAACATTTTTTTCCCTCTAATATAAGAAGGGAGTTTGGTGAAGATGGGTGTAGGAGAGGGGCTTATAGAAGAGATGGAAGAGTTGAGGAGTGGATGTAATGCAAGACAGAAAAACTATGGTGGGCTGACATTGGTAGGAGACACCAGACATACAGATGGCAGACACATAAGGGGGTCATATATTGTATCAAATTTACCCAGCTGTAACTGCACACAGTTACAGTACCATTTTTACACTGCAAAAAAAATGTTTTTATGATGAAAAAATTTTAAATGAAAAGGATTTTCAAAAAAAAAAATACTTAACTGTAGAACTCTTGGCCTCACCTTGGCTACTCACTGGGCCATCTGGTCCTCTCTCTGCCTCTGCAGGTCGTCATACCTGTACTGACAGTACTGTCCAGAGCTAGGAACCCCTTTCAGGTAGGTATGACAGGCATTTCCAACACCTGCCAGATATGTATGTTTTTTCTCGAGTGTGTTTAGGTTTCTATAGGAATGACTTCTACTGTAAGTTGAGAAGGATCTTGCTTTTTTTTTTTCTTTTCTCAGTCCAGGTTGATGCTAGAACCTGGGCTTTTAGAAAAGCCATCTTGTGAGTTGCCAGTGATAAAGTGATGGCTGTAAGTGCAGGTCAGGAAATAAGAGGGTGTAAATCACGCCATCTGAGGTATGACATCAGCATGCATAGCACATCAAGCCATATAAGGCACAACCCTTTTGATGTCTTCCTGTTGGGTGCTTATGACTGTCAAGGTTGGTTTACTAAATAGATTGAGCAAGTCACTTGAGTGATAGTACTACTGTAGTTATGTGAATGGAAAACGTACACAGTGTAACAGCTACAGATGCATAGCAGTGGTGGCTTTTACAGCACATGAATGTATTCAGAAGGTTATCTGTATTTAGTTAGACAAAGCATTTATGGTAGATTGCCATAAGGCTGGTAATGTAGCCTGTGTTTCTTTGATGCAGTAATTTTTTTTGATGATAAAGCATTCCATTACTACACTTTAACATTTTGTTGGGGTCCACTTTTAAGGAAATCATTGTACTCTGTAATGCCTTCTATGGATCTTGGGGACACAGTGGTACTAGATGAGGGTTCAGTTTTGCTGGCTGTTAATATACTATATATATATATATATATATATATATATATATATATATATATATATATACTGAAAAGGTATGGCATAATTTACTGTATCTGAGATCCACTGTGTGCATCCCCGCAGCTCACCAACAGTTGGCCGAAGTCACTTAACTCCTATTCAGCTTGACAGCAGTTCATAGAGAAGTGAGCTTCATTTGCTTGAAATTACACCAATAATTTATGTTTTATTTTATTTATTTATTTAACATTTGTTTACAGGGAAAGCCCAAATGGACACAGGTCCTTTTTCAGCAAAGGCCCAGGGAGAAAGGCTCCATGAGTAACAGTAAATTTTAATGCACAAATTACAATAATCAAAGTATAAAGTAAGCAAAATGTAGTATACATAAGAAAATACAAATATATATTAAGCTTAAGTCTGCCATATGCTCTGACCTATGTTTGCTGCTGACAGACTGAGAAAAGCTTATTTGGAAATCTATACGATTAATATAATTCACTAAGGTTGGGTTATCAGAAGCATATATGTACCGTAAGGCAAGGAAAGTATGATTTTGTTTTTACAATGTTAGGAATTGGGAAAGTATGTAATGTACCATTTTGACACCTGTACATGTGTATTTTGAATGAAAACAAGGCAAAATTACCCTCAAATCAAAACTTGTAAAACATAACCAGGGTAATAAAGTGAAATATGCCAAACACCAGATAAACAGAGACAATCTCCATACACAAATCCAGTTTGAGCGCTTTCGTCTCAGGTCAATACTGAATCTTCATCAGAATAACAACTTTGCCCTTAAAATATAGCTTCCAATTAAACAATTAAGTTGTTTTTTGAAAAGCCATTCCAAACTAATTTCACTTAGTCAAACTGTGCCACCAGAAAAATATATAAGTGTGTAAATATGCTTAAAGAACAAACATACATAGAAAAACATTTAAATATTATCTTGTCAATGCTCTAGTTTTAAGAATAGGCAAAACAGAGACCATATCATTAATACCAGGTTCATTCATAGCATTTAATAACATTTGCTATTTAAGCTCATGTCTCTCAATTTTAAGTTCCCACCACCCACCTCTTGTACTTTTTGGTACTACCTCAAGAATTCCAAATTTTAAATTTTGTAAAACCTTCACAGGCCCTTGAATGTCTGTTTAATTTTCATTACTTTGAGAAATAGCATAATTGTGTTCATAAATTCATCTTCTGAACACTCGCTCTATCTTTCCTACATAATAGTAGGAACAAACTTCACAAATTGCTAGGCAAACTATTCCCTTGGTTGAACAACTACCTTGCTTTAGCCAACTATATTGACTAATATTGGGTAAGCTTACACTCACCCCTTCAAGAATAAATCCACACTGTGAACAGCAGCCACATTTCATCGTGCCTTTTTCACTCATCCTAATTGTAGCCAGGTCATGTTCAAACAAGAATTTAAGATTTTTATCTGTTTTTAACACACATTTGGGTCAATCCCCTAAAATTTTTATATGGTCTTCATTGGAGTTAAATGACACCCAATATTTCTTCAAAATATTTTGTACTTCTTTGGTCCCATCACCATATTCAATGATCATACTCTCATCATATCTATTCTTATCTTTCATCTTCTTGAAGTGAAGTTGATCGGGACCAATTCCAAGTATGGGTTTAAAGTTTGTCCCCCAAGAAAAACTAACTTCCTTGACTATTCTTAGCATAAAATCTCTAGGGTACCCCCTATCCAGAAACATTTCAACAATAAGGAACACCTCATTCCTAAAGGTGTCCCAACTGGAACACATTCTGGCCGCTCCAATTGGCCTTTACGAATGTTCTTTTTTTGTCCAACCCGGATGATGGCTGTTAAAATCTAAATAACGATTAGAAAAAGGTGTCTTTTCTATAAATAGTAGAAGCAAAAGTTGAGTGTTCGGTATCCTTAGAAATGGTAACATCTAAGTGGTCAATACTTGACTCAGAACTATTACTAGTGAACTTCAAAAACGAACCTAAATCATTCAGGTACTCGGCCAGGTCTTTCTCCCCCAGAGTATTATCCTTCTAAAGAGTAAGAATATCGTCAAGGTACCAAAGATGGAAAATCCATTTATCAGTAAATCTAGGGGTAAAAATAAATTTCTGCTCCCATGCGTACATTACTAAATTGGCGTATATGGGGGCACAACTGGCCCCCATAGCTACACCTTTAACTTGCTTGAAATAACCTTCAAAAGTAAAAAAGTTGTTCTCCAAAATGTACTCCATCACACTCAGTGTAAAATTAACCATTGTACATTTCAAATTAGTTAATTTAACAATCGCCACACGAAAAGTTCCAAACCTTCATCATGAGGAATGGAGGTAAATAGATCAATTACATCCATCGTGTAAAAAAAATAGCATTCTATTTGAATAATTATTTTTTAAACCTAGCAAGGAAATCCTAGGAGTCTCTTAAAATGTAACTAATAGAAGAAACCGTGTTCTTTAAAAGACGATCAATAAAAAACCCCAAAGGGTAAGTCAAACTGCCATGTGCAGCTATACCAATTCTGTAGGGTGGATTTGGAATATTCTTATGTACCTTGGATATACCAAAGGCTTGTGGGATGCTCACTTCTTAAAAAAATTATAGAAGTCTCCCAAAATAATACCCTGGAAAAGTGAGTCTTCTAAAAACAATTGCACTTTTCGATGGGCGATTCTTATTTCATTTAAAGAAACTTCAACATATTTCTCAGAATCATAAAAATTCTCCATTATTTTAGCACTGTAGTCGAAATTATCAGCTATCACCACCCCCCCCCCCTTGTGGGGTTTCATAACACGAACTGTGTCATCTTGTTTCAGTTCTCTTAGAATTGCACCCTCCTCTTTGGTTAAATTAAAAAATTTTCTTTTTTCTGACCTTAAAAATGCGTGTGTATCTTTTAAACACAGTTGTTGAACACATCAGTAGTAGGGTGGAAAGGTGGGTTAAAATTACTTTTGCATTTAAAATTATTTCTCTGGTAATCCTCACCTTGTGCTTCACCAGGATTGTTCTGAAACAATCATTTCAAATTAAGTTTCCTGGTGTACAACTTAATCTCTGTCATAGTACTATGCAAACTAATTTTAGAACCTGGTATAAATTTATTTATTTTTTAAGAGAAAAATGGTCTGTATTAATCTCCATTCCTGTGTAATTAAATATTTTAAAACCGTGACATCTTAAAAGCTTCCCATCATGGGAAGAATCTGTTTCCGTCATTATTAACTTGGTCTCTACAGTTTAGCAAAACACAAATCTCTCTAATTGTTGTTGCCTCTGCCCCACCTCTGTCCCCTGGGTGGTTCTTGGTGCCCTGGGGGTAATGAGGGTCGATAAACATTTGAATTATTTCCTTGTTGGTTCCTATTCCCTATCCTTTCGGACCTCCTAAGGACAGGATATTGTTCATCTGTCCTATCACTTTCATCTCCTACATCAAGATCTGTGGGGGGTACCACCCTAGTCTCAAGTCTATTGTGGTCATTATTGCCAAAATAGAATGACTTAGGAAAAGGATAGGCAATACCCTTGCTGTACACATCATCATCTCTGTTTAATTGCATATTCAACTCTACTTGCTTTTTTACTTTATTAAAATATTATATTTAGCAATGTTAAACTCGAAAAGCAAATCATTAGTAATCTCTTCATTCAATGAATTAACACATGTCCTTCAAGGATGCATCTGCAGTCATCACATATGGGTTGTCCTGCCTCAGGCAGCCCTTCGGTCGGCCGGATTCCAAAGTCTGGGTCTGGCGTCGGCTGATGTCGCCTGCTCCCTGACGTCAGAGTGCCTGGGGTATAAAAGTGTCAGCCGACGCCATCTTCCTCAGTCTTTCTTGCTGCGTGGTGCCTGAAGCAGAAGCTGTTCGCAAGTGCCGGTCGGCCAGCTCATATAAATTCGCTATCCGAAGACTTCAAAAGCTAAGTACCCTGTTGGGGACTCTTTCTTGCCTCAGCCGATGTCAGATAAAGTTAATAATTGTTTAACTTGTGGGAAACAAATACCTCATAAGGATTTCCACTCTTACTGTCTTCCCTGCTTAGGCCCAGACCACGACGTCTCAGCCTGCGCTTCCTTCAACCGACGCACTCTTAGACGTTGGTCGGAGTTCGCAGAAGAGTTTTTTAGGGCTACTTTTTCATACAAAATGCCGTGGAAACCCGACATCCCATTTAATTAAGCGGAAAGATGAAACGCTAGGCCTACCGCGAGTGTCTTGGTCTCGGCTGATACCGAGTCCTTGGACCTTCCGAACCCTGAAACAATACAACCGACAGCCTCGGCCCCGGAGGCTCCTACCGATTCGGTTACAGAATTGCCTTCAGAGACTGATGTATTGGAATCTTCCGACACCATACCTTTAGACAAAGCTACAACTGCACGTGGTGCAGCCAGGCCTCCTGCATCCATGTCCATTAAGGCCTTCACCAGGGCTAAAGCTGCAAAACGCACTAAAGCCATGCCTCCCACGGTTATTCCTCAGGGACCCTCTTCTAGTTCACAGATTCTTACCTTAGCAGAGGACCTTATCTCTTTAATCAGGGGCTCTCAGTCCCATCCAGACAGGGGCTCCCAACCTCCTAGACAAAAGGCCCAGGGTGGATCCCATTGATCCCCTTTCCTCAGAGGAGGCCTCCGTGGGCTCGGATCATTCGGACTACCAGGAGGAGGCTTATTCGGCCTACGAGGATTCGGATGCAGAGGAGTCTATTCCCTCGGCCTCCCCTCCTAAGAGCTTTCCTTTGGGGAGACCCTTCACACTATGAGAGAGCATTTCAAATGGCAGGGCCAGGAATATTCTGATTCCAGGAAAAGACCAAGAACTTTTCTTCATTTACCTCAACATAGACCTTTGGCTATTCCTCCTGTTTTAAATGTCATTGATGATGTGTATTCTGACTCTAGTATGACCCCTGACACTCTGCCTCCGGCCCCTGTTAAGCCCAATAGGTATTACAGGGTCCCGGACACACAATTTTCTTTACAAGACCCACTCTGCTGATCCTGAAACCATTTCACAGGGCCCTAAAGGGGTTGCAGCTGTTACTACTAAGAACCCACTCCCCTCTGCAAAGGAGTCCAGGGCATTAGGGAGATGGGGTAAAAAAGTATATACTTCTGCCACTCTTGCTATGAGGGCATTAAATTGTCAATTTCATATGATACAGTACCAAGAGTATTTGTTAGAAGAAATGCATAAGAAACTGTCTTCTACTGAACCCTTAGACCGTAAATCCCTTCAGGATATGGTACACAACTCCCAGCAGGTTAGTAACCATTTTTTGCAGTGTGGTTATGATGCATTGGAAGCTTCATGTAGGTCAGCAATGACTGGTGTTGTAATACGTAGGCATGCTTGGCTGAAGGAGCAATCTTTGCCAGACCATGTTAAAGCTAAGCTTTTGGATACTCCACTGGAAAAGCAAAAGTTATTTGGTTCCACTGCTCAAGAAGTCCTAAAGAAAGTTGAGGAAAAGGCAAAATCTGTACAAGCAGTTAAGGATTTTCTTCAAGTCCAACCGGCTAGATTCAGCAGAAATTGACCTTCCAAGAATTGGTCCTTTCCGGACACAGAAAGATTTCAAAGGGGCAGGAACAGACGTGCCAGAGGTAGAGGGCAAGCTAGAGGCTCCTACAGAGGCCGTCAATGGCAACCTCCAATCCAGACAGGCAGTTCAGGACCTGCAACTGCTGCACAAGGACAGACTCAATGACTTTGCTTTGATTCCGCCAACCAGGGCTCACTTAGAAGCACCTTTGGGCGGAAAGCTTTCTTTATTCTCAAAAAAATTGGCACAACATTACAAGAGACAAATGGACACTCCAAATAATAGACAACGGATACAGGTTCCATTTCCACACATTGCCAAAAGGAAAAGGCATGCCAGGTCTGCCACCAAATCAAAGGGCAGAGGCTTTGAAACAAATCTCAAACTTGCTACAAATGAAAGCCATAGAAAAAGTTCCTATTTCAGAACAAGGCCAAGTATTTTATTCCAGACTATTCCTTGTTCCAAGAAAAGAGCAAAAATGGAGACCAATTCTCGACTTGTCCGCACTGAACACTTATCTCATTGTGCCAAAATTCAAAATGCTGACTCTGCAGCAACTCCTTCCCATGCTGGGCAAGGGGTCTTGGCTGGTGACTCTAGACCTCAAGGAGGCATACCTGCATGTCCCTATCAGACAAAGTTGCAGAAGACACCTCAGATTTCTTGCAGGGTCAGAGCATTATCAATTCTCAGCATTGCCCTTTGGCTTATCTACTGCGCCCAGAGTATTCACGAAATGCCTGGCATCAGTAATAGCACACTGCAGACTTCAGGGGATTCAAATATACCCATATCTGGATGACTGCCTTATACAAGCGGACAACCAACAAACTTTGATAAAGGACTTAAATTATGCCATCAATCTTCTACAGGCCTTGGGATATACAGTCAACATGCACAAATCAAGACTTGTTCTATCCCAAAGAATAACCTTTCTGGGTGCTGATCTAGATACAACCACCCAAATGGCTCATCTCACAGAAGAAAAACAGACGGCTACCGGATTATTTCAAGAACCTGACAAGACAAACTCAGCTGACTGCAAGGAAAATCCTGCAGGCCCTGGGTTACATGGCATCCTGTATTCTTTTGATTCCACAAGCAAGGCTTCATATGAGAAAGCTACAGTGGTACCTAAGGAGTTTATGGACTCAGCACAGTCAGTTTGGAAACGTTAATCCCACTCATTCCATGCCTTTACAAGGAATTTCTGTGGTGGACTCAGGCCAGCCAGTCCAACAAGGGGATGCCCTTCACAAAGCCAAAAACCTCCCAAACTATTACAACGGACGCTTCAGACCTAGGTTGGGGAGCACACATGGAGGGCAGAGGTATCCAAGGACAGTGGTCACGAAAGGAGCTGCGCATGCACATAAATCAAAAAGAAATGCAGTGATACATGCAGTAATCGAGGCCTTCAAAAACTTTCTGCATCAAGGCCACCTACTAATAAGGACAGACAACACTACAGTTATGTGGTATATAAACAAGCAAGGAGGTACCCATTCCTACCCTCTTTGCAGACTAGCAATGAATCTATGAGATATTTCCTTGAAACTCAATATACAGCTGCAAGCTCAGTTTGTGCCAGGGAAAGACAATACACTGGCGGACAGCTTAAGCAGGAATATCATGGATGCACACGAATGGATGCTGCACCCAGACATCTTCCAACAGATAACACAATCTTGGGGAAGCCCGGACATAGATCTATTTGCATCCCCCCACAACCATCAACTGAAGAAATTCTGCTCAAGGACATACCACCCACAAGCGTGGAAAGTGGACGCCCTCTCTTTCAGTTGGAGAAATCTGACAGTGTATGCATTTCCTCCTATCCCATTAATGACCAGGGTGTTGCTGAAGATCAGGACAGAGCAGCCAAAAGTGATTCTGATAGCTCCGGACTGGCCAAGACAGCACTGGAACCCACTGCTGAGAAGCATGTCACGTACGAAACCATGGCCTCTGCCTCTATGGCCACTTCTACTGACACAGCACAGATACAAAACTCTACATTCCAACCTCAAAACATTGCAACTAACAGCGTGGAGAATACCTTGACTCCTCCTCAGGATAAGCTATCCCAGAGAGTGAAGGATATCATTATGGAAGCTCCTTCCACAAGAAAGGCATATTCAGCAAAATGGAAAAGATTTCACATCTGGAACACCACAAAGGGCCTAGATGCGACAGTGATGAACATGGCTCATATCCTTGAATATTTGGCAGAACTGTTCCACAATGGTCTGTCTTACTCTTCTATTAAGATTCATGCTTCAGCAATTTCAGCAGAGTACAACACTGATCCCACCTGTCTTTTCTCATCCTCTCCTAAGACAGTTTCTAAGAGGAATCAAAAACATCAAACCTCCTCGGAAACCACCTCTTCCTGCATGGGACCTTAACTTCGTGTTGGAAAAATTAACACTGCCTCCATTTGAACCAGCAGCATCTGCAGATCTACAATTCCTTTCATGGAAGACTGCCTTCCTTCTGGCAATAACCTCAGCAAGAAGGGTTTCAGCCTGATGGCAGTGCAGCCATTCATTATTTTTCACCAGGACAGTGTGTTATTAAGAACTCATCCTACCTTTATGCCAAAGGTGGTATCCAGGGTTTCATTGAATCAAGCCATTCACTTGCCTACCTTCTTCCCTAATCCACAAAACAAAGGGGAGAAACTGCTGCACACCCTGGACATTCACAGGCAGTTGCGCTAGTACTTGGACAGAACTAAAGGTTTCAGAAAAACTGACCAGCTGCTAGTAGCATATGCTGCTGGTACTCAAGGAAAAGCAATTTCCAAACAGACTATTTCTAAATGGATAGGACATTGCATTCGCTTGTTACTCATTTCATGGAAAGACTGTACCAGCTACAATCAGACCTCATTCTACGAGAGCCACAGCCACCTCCACAGCTTTCTTAAGAGGGGTGGCTACAAAGGACATTTTAGAAGCTGCCACATGGAGCTCCGTGCATACATTTGCCAAGCATTACAATTTACCTTTATATTCCAGATCCAGAGCAGGCTTTGCTACAGCTGTCCTGCAGGGTATCTTAGCTACACCATCCTTTTCCTAGTTCCTCCACTCCCAGATTGGCTATGGTATTCTACCCATATGTGATGACTGCAGATGCATCCTTGAAGGACATAGTACAGTTTTGTACCTACCATAAATGTAGATGTCCGATAGGTATGCATCTGCAGTCATTCCCTCCTCCTTCCTCTGTGGTATTCCTATGGTACTTACCCCTCTATTAGCTAGCTGGGGGGATCTATTATGGTGTATTTGTTTTTTATATATATATATATATATATATATATATATATATATATATATATATATTATACATATATATATATATATATATGTGTTTATATATATATATATATGTTTATATATTTTTGCAAATGTTTAGATTTCTATTGCATTTCTCCAAATTTAGCCTTCCTAGAGGGCACCTGACATCTGGGGCAAGAAAAACTGAGGAAGATGGCTGATGCTTTTATACCCCAGGCTCTGACATCGGGGGCAGGGACATCAGCGACGCCCGGACCCAGACTTTGGAATCTGGCCGACCGAAGGGCTGCCTGAGGCAGGACAACCCATATGTGATGACTGCAGATGCATACCTATCGGACATCTACATTTATGGTAGGTACAAAACTGTACTTTTCCATTGTTTCCCTAATACAAGCATTATTTAATCTAATAACATTGTGTTAACTCACATCCGAAATGATCAAACATTTCAATTAGTTCATTTTTCTCACTTTCTTTTAGATGTAACCCTGTTAGAAATATATACAAACAAAGGCCTTTGGGTACGTTTACGTTTAATACTTTCATTCAAATACTTATTGTCACATTGAAGGTTCCTCACCTTCGAAAGTTTTTGTTCAAGTTCACCCAATTTCTTGGCAAGAGTCTTAGGCACTTCTTATTGAAAATCAGAAGGTTTAACTCCACCAAAGGAAAAAATGTCCTTGTTAAGCCATTCTTGAAAATTAATTCTGTTACCGGTCGTTTGTTGGTTTCCAGCTTGTAAATAACTGTTCAAATTGTCAGTGTTAGTTACGTCGGAAAAATCTCCCTGATTACGTAAATTTCCTGCAGCGGAACTCCTGGAATGAGCCCTATCCCTGATAGGGCATTCTGGGAGTTGTAGTTTCTCCATTAGAAGATTCATCTGGTGATTGTTGGGTAGGTAAGGCTATTAGTTGAGTTTAAGTACCATCCGAACCAGAATCTCGATTAAAATGATTCTCCGGTGGTTCCTTTCCCCCAGAAAAATCACTAGCTTCACTGTTTCCCGTGGTCGGCATATAGCCTCATTCCAATGAACAGGTGAATAGCACTAGGGTAAGTCACTTCCGGGGGTACCCTAGAGATTTTATTCTAAGAATAGTCAAGGAAGTTAGTTTTTCTTGGGGGACAAAATTTAAACTGATACGTGGAATTAGTCCTGATCAACTTCACTTCAAGAAGATGAATGATAAGAATAGATATGTTGAGAGTATGATCATTGAATATGGTGATGGGACCAAAGAAGTACAAAATATTTTGAAGAAATATTGGGTGTTATTTAACTCCAATGAAGACCTTATAAAAACTTTAGAGGATGGTCCCAAATTTGTGTTAAAAACAGGTAAAAATCTTAAATTCTTGTTTGAACATGACCTGGCTACAATTAGGATGAGTGAAAAAGGCACAACGCAACGTGGCTGCTGTTCACAGTGTAGATTTATTCTTGAAGAGGTAAGTGTAAACTTACCCAATATTATTCAATATATTAGGCTGAAGCAAGGTAATTGTTCAACCAAGGGAATAGTTTGTCTAGCAATTTGTGAAGTTTGTTCCTACTATTATGTAGGAAAGACAGAGCGAGTGTTGAGAAGACGAATTTGTGAACACAATTATGCTATTTCTCAAAGTAATGAAAATAATGCATTAAACAGACATTCAAGGGCCTGTGAAGGTTTTACAAAATTTAAATTTGGAATTCTTGAGGTAGTACCAAAAAGTGCAAGAGGTGGGTGGTGGGAACTTAAAATTGAGAGACGTGAGCTTAAATAGCAAATGTTATTAAACGCTATGAATGAACCTGGTATTAATGATATGGTCTCTATTTTGCCTTTTCTTAAAACTAGAGCTTTGTCAAGATAATTTTTAAATGTTTTTCTATGTATGTTTGTTTTTAAGCATATTTACACGCATATATTTTGTCTGGTGGCACAGTTTGACTAATAAGTGAAATTAGTTTGGAATGGCTTTTTAAAAAAAACTTAATTGTTTAGTTGGAAGCTATATTTTAAGGGCAAGAATTAATGGGTTATTATTCTGATGAAGTTTCAGTACTGACCTGAGACGAAAGTGCTCAATAAACTGGATTTGTGTGTGGAGATTGTCTCTGCATTTATCTGGTGTTTGGCATATTTCACTTTATTACCCTGGTTATGTTTTACATGTGTATTTTGTTACTTTGTGGGCTTTTGTAAGGGTTACAGAAACTAGGTCAGCATCAGTAAATCATCAGCATGGTTATGGTAACCATACCTAAGACACATGGGAAACGTCTGGGGGAAAAAGGGGCCAAGGCATGCAGAGAGCTAAAGCATGGAAAGGGTTGCCAAGGCAGGCCAAGAGCTTATTGGTGCTGGGGGAGGGAACCACACATTGACACAGTGTAGGGAAAAGTGCAAATGACCTAGTGGGACATGCAAGAAGAAAAGCTAGACAGAATGCAGATGTCTGCAGCAGTAGTACGGGTGGGGGCTCTTCCACAATCCAACCATTACCACCTAATGAGTTAATTCTGTCCATAAAGGGTAATGAGTATGATGCACATAATGCCACAGGAATCTGATGAGGTGTGGACACCAGTGGCATACAGGAAGGCTAGTATGTAGGTGATGCCAGTAAGTCATGCTGGCATATTCTGCCCAGGATAGCTGTGTATATATAATCCAGTACATCTTTTGCCACCAGGTGCCAGTTGGGTATGCAATAAAGTTTAGTGTTTGCATTGTAAGTGTCTGCATCATCTGTTTATACATAATTTTTGTTTGACAAAAGTATGAAGTGTCATCACTAACTCCTTCACATGGTCATCACCAGAACACTTTCATTCTGTCAGCACAACAGACTGAAGTTGTCCATACAATGGCTAATAATATTGACAACTCGTATTTATGGCACAGCCAGAGGACGATGCTACACCGTCACAAAGTGTACTGGCAGGATCCCCTCCCCCAGCAAGTACATAACTCCATTAATAATGACACTGACTTACACAACCATCTTGGAGATGACAACATTGTAGCCTGAAGAGTGAGGACATCTCATTGTTCAACACCAGTGTCTTGTGAACCATGGGAGCACAAAGGCTGTACCACTTCAGAGTTAGAAGTACCCACTGTGATGCATGTGCAGAGAGGTGCCAAGAGGAGACGCATATCACAGCTAGCTCCAGAAATGAGCAAGCATTTGGTGCCCGGAAGTAAATGTGCTGTGACATTGTTCAGGCATGTGCAGATAGGTGCCAGGAGAAGACACATATCACAGCTAGCTCAGGAGACGTGCAAGCATTGGCTGCCCAGAAGTAAATATGCTGTGACATTGTTCAGGCATGAGCCACTGCCGCAGAGAGTCTGGTAGGGATGGTTAGAGTACTGCAGGGTATACTTGAATTCCATTAGTACATGGAAATGGTAGTGGCCAGGTGCAGTGCGCAGTATGGTGGCTATACTGCATCCATGTCTGCCTCCTTGCATAAACTAGTAAAGACTTACCAAATTCAAATAGGAAATACTTCTGGACATGGAAGTGTTTTTGTGTGTGGGTGCCAAGTAGGCCACACACCACGTGATTCTCAAGATAATACTACAGCAATTACAGATGATATAAAATAAAAAAAAGGCAGGCAAGACTCATGAGGCTTCTCAACATATGATAGAACCTCAGTCAAGTTCTTGGTCCTGCAGCACTGTCAGATCAGTATCTAGAAAATGTCCTATTTCACTGTTGCAGGATTCCTTACAGTAGTATTGCCCTGCCAAGGGCAGCCTGATCTCCGGACAGTGTAACAAAACCTTTAGGTCGCTAAGGATACACCATATGTCACGTGTATGCTTAGGGCATAAAGGTGACATCAGGATGCACCATCTTCAGAACTTCTTTGCCGCCAGTCCACACCCCATCTTCGATCATCAGTATGAATGTTCTCTTCATTTGCTAGTTCACCAAGCCGTTTTCAGATAAGTCAGTTTTTGTTGCTTGTGGGGTTTATGTCATCCAGAAAGGGTAAATGCCAGTGTAGGAGACAGATTCCCCATAAAGACCGTCATGAGCAGTGTTGTTTTATCTAGGTGCTACCCACCACCATATGTCCTCTTCTATTTGCCATGCTTTTATTCCAAAGACTCTGTGTAGTCTACTTTCCTCTTTGGCCATATATTTAAAGAATCAACGTCTTAAGCTTTTGGCAAAAGATGCTATGGAAGAACTTCCCGCTTTGAGGGTCAGTTGTCCATGAAGAAGGACAAATAAGCTAGGTCTGATTCTTTGGCTATGCTGCCTCCACCAGACATCTCTCTCAAGGCTAGTGAAAGCCTGGAAGATCACCCAGATCCAAGGTTGGATTCCTCTGCCACGACCACTTCAGAGGCCGGCATGGGTCCAGCTTCACGCACATCGCTGAAGGCCTTGCAGACATCCATTTCAGATGTTCAGGGGAAAATGCGGCTGATTACTGAAGGATCTGGGGGTGTTCCTCAGATTCTGGTCAGGGGTGAGGTACTGCCTACCATTATAGTGTCATATGTGGTCTGAGCCTTCTGAGTTTTACAAGGCTGACGTCCCTTTAAGGAAAAAACAAAAAACTAAATAGGTTTCTCCTGCTCAAAGGGCCCTCAGAGTAAATGGCAGAATTTCACACAAGGTTTGTTTAATGCCGTTAATGGCTTTGAAGCATCTTCAAGGAGTTTCTGTTCCAGCCCGCCTTGACCTTCTACTCCTCTTAAGAGCGTAGGGAACAAGATTCTTCTTCTGTGGAGGAAGATTTGGATGAGGAATCCCTTGCCTTTTCTTCCCGGATTCCTTCTCCCTTAGACTATGTTTCTGAGAAAGAGGAGTTCACTAGTCCTGACTCAACATTTGAGGAGATTTCCTCTGGGGACACAATTTCCAGAATGAAAGAATTTTTCCAGTGGGATTGTGCCCATGTGTCTGAGGTTCAAGAATTATTACAAGCTTTTATAAATGGACTCTCCTGGACCTTCTGCTGTTCCTCTTGTTCTGGCTGCTTTTTTGGATGCCTTTTCTGATTCTCAGCCATCTGCTCTCAAAAAAATGATTTAGGTTTTATAAGATGCTTGAAGTGCCCATCAGCTGACCCTTCTGTGGTGTGTGTGGCATCTGACAAGCCATCTAAGTTATTGCCTTCTACAAAGTTGCTTCCTTCTGACCGTGGAAAGACAGGGAAAGAAGGTTTATACTTCAGCTACCCTTGCTTTTAGGGCTGTCAGTTATCAGACCCATATGACAAGATTATTTTGACTCTTCTATCTCAGGCTTGTCAGGTTATTTCTGACCTTCCTGACACTGAGGGAAGACTTCTGCTCTGCCCTTGTTAGGGACTTCTCAGGTGGCTTGTCACTCTGTTAAATGCAGTTATGATACAGCAGATGCCTCTTATCGGGCTGCTGCTCTTCGCTGTGTGCTGAGGAGGCATTCCTGGCTTCGGTGTTCATCTTTGCCTGATGATATTAAAGCTAAATTGATGAATGCTGCTGTGGATAACTAGCATTTGTTTGGTGCTGCTAGTGCTGATTTGTTCAAGTCCTTACAGGAAAGGGTAAGGCTTTACGAGCTCTTAAATATATCTCTTGTTTCTCCTGCACCTAAATTCCAAAGGAATTACCCTAATAAGCCAGCCTTTATTTGTAGGCCGTCTTGCCCTCCCCCAAAGGTAAGAAGAGTGACAGAAGGGCTCCTCCTGCTAAAGCTACCCAACTCCTGTAGCTGAGATCTCCTTTTCCTGACAAACCAGGTGCTGTCTGAGTATACTGTACTTCTCAGCCACATTCCTCTTTCTCTTCATCTTTCCCTGTCTCTTCCTGTTTAAAGATTACTCAAGATTCCTGGGTTCTTTCCATCATTCGCCAAGGGTATTACATGGTCTGGAAATCTCTTCCCCCTTTCATGGGCATTCCTCAGCCCCCCAGGAACAATTGTTTTTTCCCAGAGGTGCTTCAGGGTCTCTTGACTCGGAACTCTTCAGGAAGTTCCAGTTTCTCAAAGGAGGAAGGGGGAAGGGGTTTTATTCCAGAATGCTAAAGGTCCCTGGGAAAGAGGGCACTTGGAGACCCATTCTGGATCTCTCTCATCTAAACATTTCTGAAGGCCCCTTCCTTCTGGATATTGTCCTTCAGACCTTGTTTCCTCTGCTGCTTCCTCAGCCTTTTCTAGTTTCTTTGGACCTCAAAGATGCTCATCTTCATGTCCCTATTCATCCCCTTTTCAGGAAGTTTTTATGTTTCTCTGTTGCTTCCTGGCATTTTCGATTTTCTGCTTTGCCCTTTGGTCTCTCTAATTCCCCAAGGGTATTCATTAACGGCCTCACTCCTGGGATTGCTTTTTGCAGGCTAAGGGGGTTACATGTATTTCCCTACCTAAACTACCTTCTTTTTCAGGCCTCCTCTCCAGATATTCTACTGCAGCATCTTCACTGTAATATTTCTCTCCTGCAAAACCTGGGGTTCACTATAAATTTCCAAAAGTTGTTTGAGGTGCCTTCACAGGATCATTTGTTTCTGGGATGCAGGATCCAGACTTTTACAATGCTGGCATCCTTGCCACCTCCCAAGGCCTTAACTCTCATTGGCTTCTTTCAATCCCTTCTTTCTCTGGCCTCATTTATGGCCAGGGAATTTCTAAGAGCTCTTTTTTCATGGCCTCCACCATTCCTGTACTCCCTCTAGCCAAACTCCACATGGTAAAGCTTCAGTGGTTTCTAAAGTCGGTTTGGCTTCAGCACTCTCATCCTGTAGATTTCATAGTTCCTCTGCTTCCATGCCTGAAGCTGGAAATTCAGTGATGGATTTGGCAGTTGTCACTCAGTCTAGGGCTTCCTTTTCAGCCTCCACTCCTCTCGGGAGCTATTCAGATGCTTCAGGTGTGGGATGGTGGCCTCTGGTCACTTCAACAAAAGGACTGCATCAATGTCAAAGAGATGAGAGCCCTTCTATTGGCTCTTCAAGCATTTCATCCTGTAGGTACTGACAGACAATGCCACAGTTATATATGGTATGTCAACAAGCAAGGGAGGACAAGATCTTATCTCCCATGAAGGTTAGCACTAAAAGTTTGGGAGATAGCTATCCAGTATCAAGTGACACTTCAGGCAGTTTGTTTCCTCAGGTCAAAACATTGTGGCAGACTCTCTGAGCAGGTCCACATCACAATCTCACAAGTGGATGCTTCACAGCGATGCGTTTATGGACATTGTCCACCAGTGGGGTACTCGTACTCCTCAAGTAGATCTATTTCCCTCCCCTCTGAACAGACACCTTCCTCTTTTTTGTGCCAGAGCCCCATGTCCTCAGGTTTGGAAAGTGGACGCCCTCTGTTTTTCCTGGAAGGGGTGTTTCTTTATGCCTTCCCTCCCCTTCCTCTCATTCCAAAAGTCCTGTTCAAGATAAAGCAATATGCTGCCAAAATCTTGCTAGTGACTGCCTTTTGGCCCAGACAGCATTGGTTCCCTCTTCTGCATTTAGTCAAGTGCAGTCATCACAAGTTACCTGACAGGGTGGACCTACTCACACAAGATAAGGGATCTCTTATCCATCCCCACCTGTCCACTCTTCAGCTGACAATGTAATTGATAGGATTTTGATTCCATATAGACACCTTTTTTCTATTTCTATTTCTATTTCTAAGCAGCTATTTCTGCTTGTCTGCCCTTAACCCCCCCCCCCCGCCTTAGCTTCTAAATTTGAGGCTAAACAATTTTTTAAAGGTATCCTTCATATTAGACCTCTCAGGAAGCCTGTCCCTCCCTCTTTCCTTGGACCTTAATTTTTTTGGGGGTGAAATTGTCTGATGCTCCCTCTAAGCCTGCAGCTTCAGCTTCCTTGCAGCACTGTTCTTATAAGACTGTTCTTTTGTTGTCCCTTCTGCCAGATGGATGTCTGAGCTTCAAGCCCTTATGGCTGTTCCCCCTCTTTTAGTTTTCCATAGGGACATGGTGTCCGTTTGTTCTAATCCTTCTTTTATACCCAAAATGGTGAGTGAGTTCTCTTAGTGTGTTAATTTGCTCACTTTTTTCCCTTCTCTGCAGTCTGCTAGTAAGAAGGTTTTGCTCAGTCAGATAAGACTAAAGCTTTTTGCAAATCTGATCAGCTTTTTGTTTCCTTTCATACTAGATCTTTGAGAATGGCTGTTACCAAGCAAACTGTTTCTTCTTGGATATCTAAAACCATTTCTTTTTGTTATTCTTTTCATGGCGAGAGCCTTCCTAAGGCTCGTTCTACTAAGGCTGTGGCTTTTTCTGGTGCTTTTTTCAAGGGTTTTAGATACTAACTCTGTTCTTGAGACAGCTACCTGGACTTCTGTGCATAATTTTACTAAGCACTGTACTTTGGATGTGATCAGGGCTAGAGCTGGTTTTGCTAGGGCCATCCTTCATGGGTTCCTAGAGGGCTGTACTGGTCCTTTCTCCTTCCTCTCTCCTTTGTGAGCTTTTGCACTCTCCTTATTTTAAGGAATACTGCAACAGTGAAATGGAAGGACATAGTACCGTTGTGTACAGTCTTACCATAAAGGTAGATGTCCTTCTCTTCAGTGTTGCAGTATTCACTCCTTCCTCCCACTGGTTCTTTTCCCTTCTGGATGTGCCTAGTAGCTCTCTAATTCTTGGATTGGCATGCCTACTGGGGCTCTCAGTTCTGAGGATGGTATGTCTGTACAATGGCTTCATGCCGTATGCTGTTTGTGAGGAGCATGCTTGTGACATACAGCATACCCTTGGCAGCCTAAAGGCTTTAGTATACCGGCCAGGTGTTGGGCAGCCCTCAGCAAGGGATCACTATTCTAAGGAATACTGCAACAGTGAAGAGGACTACATCCACCATTATGGTAAGACTTTACACAGCTGTACTTTTCCCTGCATCCAGCATTTCATGGCAATGCAGTAACTCAGCAGTAAGCTCTCATGCCAGTACTCACTCATGATGACTAGGTCCATCGTCTATGCTATCCAGAGGAGACATTGTATATGACGCCTTGGGTATATAATTGCATTTTAGACCCCATCGATTAAATTCAGATGAGTATAAAAAATACAAATAGTTTTTAAAACTGTTATTCTGTTATACAGAAGGGGTAAATTATGTTTTGGCTGTGGTTATCTTTTGGTCCTGCAAAGTGTTGCTTGAAATGCTGTTGTGGGTACTGCAGGTGGGATGTACAATTAGGGCCATGTATTTGCTACTGTCATAAATCCTGAGAGTGAAACTAGCACTGTTGCCACTTTACCCTCAGGACTGCAAACATTACTATTTAACGGGTCTGATGACTCTCAGGAATGGTGTTTGATGAAAGGCCTACCTAAGAGATTCATAGGACGATACTAGACTGGCCTGGAGGCCCTTTTAAGCCTAGCCAAAAATTTCAGCCATGTTCCTACAAAGTCAGCACCTCTATGCCCTGTCCAGCAGGGACACAGGTGAGATCCCAGGGGTATACTTTGTTTCCCATCCAGTCGTCCAAGTTCCTCTTAAAGAGGGCTAGTGAGGTACTCTGCTTGACATGGAGAGGGAGTCTATTTCACAGATGGGGGAGTCTTTGGAACACAAATCTATCCCGCCAACAAGTTCTATTAATGTCACAGACCAGGTTGAGGCCTTATGTGTGAGTTGCACAAGTGAAGTTTGACTTATGGATCTGCAGCAACTCCATCAAGGCTGGGTCTGACATGGCCTTGTATGTCAGATACAGGTCATCTCTGAGCAGTCTGTATGAGACTGAGTTGAGGGACAGGGCTTTTAGCCTATCTGTATAGGATAGGTGTTTGAGACCCTGGATTTTACTGGTCAGGATCCTCCTGTGGTCTCTCCAGCTGCTGCATGTGTTTGGCAAGGTACATGCTGAAGGGGGCATTGTACTCGATAATGTGTCTGATAAGGGAGGAGTACAGGAATGTTGTGACCTCCTTGTTCCTGGATGAAATATCCTTATTTATGAGGTGGGCCATGTAGAAAGCCTTCCGTAGTGGTCAAAAGTCAGTTTGCTATCAACCTGGGTGCCAAGTCCCTCACAAATGATTGTGTGCTTAGTACGTTGTTATAAATATGCTAATTAGTGGGGACGCCATTTTCCCCAAAGGGGATAATGATGCATTTCTTGGCATTCAGTTTTGGGCCATGCTTCTGGCACCAGTCATTAGTTTGGGAAAGGCCATCTTGGATGATGATGACTTCACTAGGGGTATTTAAGACTGCGTCCAGCTTGCAGTCATCTGCAAACCTGGTCAACTACAGACCACTGGCTTTGGCTTGCACCTCAGAATAATATATCCAAACAGTAGAGGCCCCAAGACTGATCCTTGGGGTACACTGTTATGGGTTTACTACTAAAGGTGGCTTCCCCTATTTTGACTGAGTGGGTGCTATCAGTGAGCCAGTTAGCTACCCATCTGGTAGCATATGGGTTGATGCATAGCTAGGAGAGTTAATCTGTTATGCCTGAGTGGGAAATAGTGTTGAAGGCTGTGGCTAGGTCAAGGTAGGTGGTGTGCACTGTCTTCCTCTTGTCCATGGCTTTGGTGACTGTGTTTTGAAGAAGTCATCCAGGTTTAACAGGTATGATCTCCCTTTGACAAAACCAAACTGTGCGGAGTCAAGTGTTTGGAGGTTGCCAATGTCCTTGTTTATAAGGTCCATGACAATGCATTCCATGGCCTTGCAGATCAGACTAGTTAGGCTGATGGGCCTATAATAGCCTGGGTTGGTGGTTGCCCCACCTTTGTGTAGAGGGATGATGGTGGCTGCCCTCCATTTAGCTGAGATGAAGCTGGTGCTCAGGCTTTGGTTGAATAGGGTGCCCAATGGTACTGAGGGCTCATGCCTGAGTTCTTGTAGGACACAGCCAGGGATGTTGTCGGATCCCATGGAGGCTGTAACCTGAGGTGCAGTATCACCTGTGCAAGCACCATACATAATGGCCAGCACTATACAGGTACAATTTCTCCTGCACATGCAGTAATACAAATTCCTTTTTACCGCTTGTAATGCAGCCTAGAACAATGGCAGTAGTGACAGTCCTGATCCCTGACTATACTATACAAAATACAGTACTGCTGAATAACTGTTCATCAGGATTCCACTTAAATGAGTCCTTGCACTTCTTATGCCTTTACCATTAACCATACAGTTAACCATTGACAGACATCAGAGTGGAGGTATGACAAAGTGCATACAGCAATCAAATAATTCAGCATAAGTCTTTAAATAATACTGAAATTGTATGATGTACAGTGACATTAGACCATGCAGCCCACATCACAGCCCACAGCTAATGCCTGTGTATCAAATGTAATCTGTGATATTGAAGTAAAGGTACCAACACCTTAATGTCATGATTCATAGTGGTGGACCATGCCACCTCTTTTTTTATACATGAGCCTGCCACGCAGTGTCCCATGATACTGCTGGCCATCATCACTGCTTGAAAGAACAGAGGTAAATGCACTGCCAGCTTGGGTTTGTTGCACTCTTGACTGATGCATGTTTATGTTGTGCAGAATACAGCACATGATAAACATCCTGCATACAGTAACAGGGTCTTACTGAAGGCCACCCCCAGGCTCATCCATGTAACGGACATGGGTTCCACAGGCCAAACATTCACTCAGTGACAATCTGTCTGGAATGCGTTCTTCTGCAGCTCCCCTAGGGTTAGACTGGTGTCATCAGTGAAGGCAAAAATGAGGGGGGGGTCATAAAAAGAAGGGGATTACAGCTAAGCAAAACATTTGCCAAGTTATACCTAGAGAAATGAAAATGACTGGTAAAGTTTGCACTTGACAAAAAGGTAACCATGGAGGATGCTGCCATGTGGGAAGACGCGGTAGAATGAGCTTGTTTGTCAGATGTGAGAATTATGGGCAGTGCTAGGATGTTAGGGCAACATGGTGGTGATGCACTCCCATGTATCGCATACTGCCCTGCAGTTGGTGGAATGGTAGATCTTTCCATTCTGGGACCACTCCCTCCCCTCATGGTTCAAAAGGGGCCCCAGTGGCCACAAGTGTGCAGTCTCACACCAAGCATACCTGGAAAATGTGACATCTTGTAGAGGTCCGTCATGGTTCTGGGTTGGTCCTGAAGTGACTGACAAAAATACTGATCCACACATATCAAGAGTATGTTAAGGACCTGCTGAAGTATTCCTGATGCAAAAGCCTGAGAAATACCCATTGTGCCTCCAGTTTATCTCTGGAAGGTTCTGTTAATAAGTATAGTGAGGGCCATACATGTCCTAGTATCCACAGTTACAGGAAGACTATGTATCCACAGGCCTTGTCTGAGAGCCACACAAACTCACTAAAGCCCTTGTATGTCTGACTACTCTAAATCCATCAAAATTTCTTGGTCAGCAAAGTTATAATCTGTTAATCTATGCCTCTACCTGCACCCTGTCGGCCAACGAGTGCTGCAGAGTGCCTACTGTTTTGGCATGGCAGAGGCAAGCAGCTCACAATGAGAAATACCCAGGCTGGCAGCTAAACCAAGTATCTTCACCAATTGCAAAGTAGATAAAGATGCTTCTTCTCCTTTTGTCAGCTTTGTGTGCACAGTGCAGATATACGTAAAGAACACAGGCTGGAAAAAATTATTTTCATAAATTAGTCATGCAAGTTAAGGCATTTCTCCTTTAAATCTCATGGTTTCATTCACATAATTTGCCTGTAAGCTGTGTAAAATGGCTGTGTTTTCTGAATCTCACTGAAGCTCTGCTTCAGCCAGCACTAAGTTCCCATTATGCGCAAGTGCAGCGACTTTGAATACTGCCCAGGTGCTTGTGGGCTCTAATGCTAGAAGTGATGCTATAAGTATAGCAGTCCATTCTCTTGTATAGTTTGATTTCAGTTTGGAGTAATTACTGCAGGGGTGCAGACTGTTTCTTGCTAGGGGACTGCATGGGAGGAAATTCAGGTTAGGTTATCAGTCATTGAAGGTAATTTGTATACATATGCCCTGAATGTGTTCTTACTCTGGGCAGGTACCCAGTTCAGGATTAGTTTCTGTGCATTGCACCTCACAGGCGTAGACTTTGATGTCTGCCCTCACTGTAACCCTTAAGTAAATGAAGCAGCTGATCATAGAATGGCTAATGGAACTGTAAAGAGCAGTGGTACTTTGCTGTTAGTCTTGTGTGTATGGCAAATTGTCAGGGAGCATGGTGGCTCTTCCAGTGATTACCCTGTGTGCACGTGTGTGTTGGCCTTCCACCTGTTCAACCTGGTAATTGTCATCAGCACACTAAACACACGTAAACATTTAGCCCACCTTGATTGACTCATCGCTTTTGTACCCAGATGTCATGGTTTTCTCATTTTATGCCTGACAAAACTATTCTTTTCTGTCTCAGGCCTGTTACTATAGAATGCAGTTTCTCCACAAATAAGTACTGTCTATTTGCTGTTAAAGAAGGTGTAAAAGTGAATGACAAGTTATCACTGTTGGTTTACTAGTGCTATGAGTGTATTTTGGTATTTATATTAAATGTATAGCACCTGTAGTGACCAATACATTTTATCCAGATACTCAGGAATAGTTTTCATGATTTGTTCTAGCAGTTGCAGTTGTGTATTTCACTTATTGTTGCACTAAAGGATAATTATGCTTTTGAGTGTGAAGTAACTTTTTCATTTTGTAATGTAGAATGCTAATGACAGTCACTTTTGCAATTAATGTTGTTTTCCCAGGCTACTACCGCCCCAGTTTGAGTGCAGAATACACGGAGGAGAGTCCTGGAGGGGATTTTGATTTTCTGTCTCGCCTTGTAACTGACTGGGAAACGGCTGCTTGCCTGCCTGATGCTGCTGGAAGCCAGACCCGGCAGGTGATAGTGCGTTCTGGTAAGTCTTTTTTTCTGTGTTGTATACCTTCTCAGAACTGTAGCATATGACATCCCTGCTCCTGAAGCACTGCATTTTTTCCTTATGGTTTAATCAAGAATAAATTGCTTAATGCAAAATCTAATACAACAGATCCTCATTGGTGGGTCTTATGATTGGCCATGTCTGCTCTACCAGTCTCTACCCAGAACTATTCCCAAATGAACCCATGCTTGGAGCACTTATTTTTAGCGCTTTTGCATGCTGTGGCATGTGCTGACTACAAAAGGGTGCCCAACCCTTGAGCCTGTCATTTTTTTTCTGTAGTTCACACAGTTTGGATGCCATTGTTGACATAAATCAGTAAAAAGTTCCCACATTCACTGCCTAGATATAAATCCACAGCATGTTCCTGTGGTCATCAAACCACTAGCCCAGATCCGCACCATCACTGCCTTAAGTGTCTTGTTGTACATGAAGTGAAGCAGTGCCCTGTGTGCCACTGGTTCAACCCTGCGATCTGCACAATGTACAGTACAGGAGCCCATGGGCCTACCTTCAACCCTGCAATCTATACAATGTACAGTGCAGGAGCCCATGGGCCTACCTTGTCAGCAGGAGGAAGCATGCCGATGGATGAAATATTCTTCTGCAGGGATCAGTGACATGTTGCTTCACTAGACCTCAGCCACGGCACTTTCACAAGGACAGAATATGCAAGGAGAGGCCAGAGCCTAGCCTTCCTGATCGTAAATACCTTGCTAAAACAGCATTCTGCCTCGGCAGGTGCTGAGCTTATTATTGACATGTAAGGGTGTGCCAGTCCCCCATCTGGCCAGATGTGTGGGTCGGGAAGTGTACTTGTGGCTTATAGGTTGAAAGGTAGTTACTAGGCTTGCAGTTCAGGACACCATTGAAGAGTCAAGTTCAGTCTGGTTAAGTGACTTGCTGAAGGTCACAGATTAGGCAAATGAAGGCTGAGTAAATCAAATGTACTTCAGAAAGCAGTTTAACAGCTCATAGTCTTAATCTTTTGTGCTAATTGCCAGACTGCCAGACATCCCCTGGAGGGATGCAAGACCAACCAACCCCTGAGTTTTTTGCTAGAGCTCAATCTTGAACTGTCTGATTTCTGAAGATGTCCCAAAAAGCACCTGCACACAGGTTGGGGATACCGACTACAAAGGATTTTCCTCCATGGCTTCCTCCTCCTTGTACGCAGCAGGGCCTTCTTGCCAAGACTGAATGCCACCAAGCCTTCCCTTACCATTGCTCATTACTGAAGGCTTAGACTTCTAACGGGTATTTGCTATTTGTTGAGAGTTTGAGTCAAACGCAGGGCTGCACCCTTCCAGGACAAGGCCAAACATAACCCTTTCTCCCAGACATGCACTCAGTATGTCTGTTCCTTCTTGCCTAATATCCAGCATGTGTCTGTGTTTGCTCTTGTGCAGGGCACACAAGAGACCTTTGTGCATATTGATGGAGGTTGAATGAGGAGTTTGAAGATTCAGAAACACAGTGAGTTTCCCTATGAAAAGGCTGTGAGACATGGTGGCCTAAAGTGGATTGACCTTGGGATTCCATCTCTTTCCATCAGGAATGCCTAAATGTATATCTTTGGTAGAAGGCAGAGCATGGATTACTTTATCTATGGAACTGATTGTCAGAGATTCTGTTCTGGTATTCTGGTGGCACCCTATTACTGCTTCTATCGTTCGCAAGAAAAATACCCTTTATAGTTCCCTGACTGAGTGGAGAGAATGCCTCAGCATTCAGCCTTGAGCTGAATCCTTTGTAATCTTTTTGGGCCAATGTAGGTCCGAGAAACAAGATTTTGTGACCCTGCTGCTAGAAAGTGCTAAGCTTTAAATGGGTTTTGTCAGGGAATACAGCACATTTGTTTGACTCTGTACCCTGATGTACTTGCCTACATTCTGTTGACCTGTCTCAGTCTGGCCTCAAAAGCACCTGATTTAGATTTTTTTTTCTGTAGTTTCCTAGATGGACTATATGGCCTGCTGTCATTTTCATTGTGCTGATGATGTGGCTAGGGCCACAGGATATGGAATGTGTCTCTGCATGGTGGCATGGCTGAGATGGTCCAGACAGCACAGAAAACTTTCTGGGAGCTCAGTTTGAGCAACATGCTGTTCAATATCTGGTGGATCCTCCCAAGAGGAAAATGGAATTTAACCTCTGTGGAGGATCTCTGATCCTTCTGTCAACTTCATCTGCTAGATCTAGCCAACCTCAAAAGAGGAGCAAGCCTCACTGTAATTAATTACGTTGCATTTTCTGCTTTTGTTTTAGCCAGGTTGTCTAAATGTATAACTCACATGCCTTAACCACAGCAGTCCTGACTATGGTTTGGGACTACCCTTGGGGAGAATAGCCTTCAAAATTTGTCATCATTGTGAAAGCCGTCACCATTGCCTGTTTGGTTCTGCATGTGGTTGTGCTTGGTCACTTCTCACCGAGATGCCTTCACAGAACTGTTGGTGCAGGCCTAGATTTTGGTGTTGATACTGGCTGTACAAAATGTCTCTTACTTCATAGATGTATAGATTACTAGGCTAATGACCCAGGGGGGCCTTTCTAAGTCTAGCAAAGCTTTCCTGAAAGAATGACATCTTGTATCCAAATAGGACATTGAAGGCCAAGAATTTTTAAGCTACCCCTGTGTATAAAGGACATGGGTGCCAGGCCCAGTGTAAATTTCCTATTCCCCATCCACTGGTCTAGGTTGCTGTTAAATTGGGTAATAGATGACTCCGCTTCATATGAATGAAAAGCTTGTTCCATAGGAGGGGCAGTCTCTGAGATGCATCTCTATCCAGCATGTTCTTTTTAAGTCACAGACAAAATTCAGGTCCCTAGACATTGTATTTCTGGTACTGTAACAGGACTGTGATTTTACTTGCACTTTTTCTTTTCTTTTTTTTTTTATTTTTCAAAATGGATGGATGGTTTTCATCTTGTTCAGGACCTCAGAAATTTAAATTGGTACATCTAGTTGTGGTGCTTTGTGTAGCACTCCGGTCAGCCTCTCCCTCAATTCTTTGTTAGTTGTGGAGCCAGAAAAAGTATTGTCCTCCAATTTGAGGAGCACACTTGCTACATTCTAAGTATGAGAAATCCTGCACATGGAGCAATGCCCTGACCGCAAAGCAATAGCTATTCTTTTCTGAATGCCAGTACTGCATCCTCGCAGACAGTAAGTGGAAGTGCTTCAGTCCTGACTGCAAATACCCTACAGGCATTCAGAAACTGTGCTTGTAGTGCATTACCGTCTGATCAGCATCTGCCAACCGTATGCCCAAGGCAGCCACTCCCTTCATCCCAGCCTAGCTACAGTTCTGCATTCATAGTGTCCAAAGTCTAATGCCTGAGATGGGGAAGACATCCTTGATGATGTTAGTGGACGTGATAGATGTATTTTGGCACATCATTATTTGGGATCTGCACACAAAGTTCCTCTAGTTTGTTCTGGAGGGGCATTACTTCATTGTAAAATGTTGCCATTTGTGTTTTTTCCAGCAGTCTAAATATTTCCAAGGTTTTGGCTATGGTGTCCAAAGCATTGTGGGAGGAGAGATTTCCAAGTGTTCTCTTGGCATAATGTCTTTTGGTGGTCCTTTTAGAGTCTCATTAGTAGTACCCCACACACACACACACACTTGGGTACTCCTATAGTTGTATTCCCTGGAAAATGACCATAAACTGGTTTGTCTGGTTGTGTTCTGTTTCCCTGTCTTTTACTCAAAAAAAAAAAAGACTGAACTCCCTTCTTGTTTTTTTTCTGGAAAACAGTTGCCTGAGGGACTTGGCATAAACGGCCATGTCAACTGATTCCACTGCAATGGACCTCCACCCACTTCAGGTAAGATAAAAAGAAAGTTGAGAGAGACATGAATGACTATAGCTGTGCATCCACTTCTGTCACATAATCTGTAGCTGATGACTCCGCTGTGAGACATTTATGCAGTCCTCAAACTCAGTCTACTTCTCCTGTGCCCTTTAACTTTACATTTCGGGGGACACACATGGCCCAGTATCCTCACATGTCCAGACAGACTGTTCATCCAGTGGACTCCCCTGGGAAGGGATAACTGTGGAACCAATGGATCGCTTATGGAGGTCAGACCTATGCCTTCAACTCTAAATACCGTAAATCTGGACACTCCCAAAAAGCACAGTCAGAAGACCAAGTATGTATTCCCTCCTGTTACTTGTTCTCAGAAAGGGAGTTGGGAGGACTGCTTGTTTTGTTCAAGGACTGTTCAAAGCGAATCCGTCTTTACAGTCATTCTGTCCTGCTTCCTCTTTCTGTCCTATTAAGAGAAAAAGATGTTCATAATCATTCCAGCAGAAGACTGGGCTATATGGGTTATATCCTGCAATGGATATAACAACCGGCCAACTTACAAAGCTTTAGGCACCTTCCATGTGCCCAAACCATTGGTCATTTCAAGCTGAGCTGACTGTTAGGTTTGTGGGTCAAGCCATTTAGAGCTTTCCTGCTGCTGAGAAGAGCACTCCTCTGTAGGCTTTCAAGAATAGACTGCTGGCTAACGTTCTTCCATTGCAGGGGAGAAGTTCCCTTTGGGAATAAAATTTTCAATTTTATTTTTTGTCACACAAAACTTATTTTTCTGTAAAAGAACTGCTTCTAAAATAGAAAAAAAAGTTTTGTTGACTGTCTGATATTTATGTACTAGTAAAGAAAAATGTCACTTTGCTTTTCTGGCAAAAAGTTGTTTGGGGTAGTTTAAAAAGTTTATTTTTTTCTTTGGGGTTACTTTTTGGGGCTGAAATATATATATATATATATATATATATATATATATATATATATAAAAATTTATATATATATATATATAAATAAATCTTACCTGTTTTACCAACTATCTGCTAAGCATCCCAAGGAATTCGGCACCATTTTCTCCTTGACCAACCATTTTCAGCTTGACCATGGAACAATCAATTTGTTTATTGGACTTCCTTTCAGCCATAAAAGAAAAAGATTTCTAAGCAGCCTTTGCCAACACAGCAGGCTGGTACTTTGAGGGAGAACCACTCTCATCAGTCTAGGGAGACTAGGCAGGGAAAGTGCCTCGGCTTAGCCAGAATGTTGTGTTCATCCCTAGGGAAGTTGTTACTGGCAATTGTGGGTCTGTTTCTTCAAACATTGATGTGAAATAGTAACAGAAGACCGAACATATTTCTTATCTTGTATCAGTTACTCTGGACAGGAGTTATTTATTAGGCTTAGCACAGGGTCTAGAGCAGGCTTCTGACCCTTCTTTTAAAGCTTTTTCGGGTAAGAGAAAATAATTGGGCTTTTTATGAAGAGGTTCAAGAGATTGAAACTGTGGGGGGATGTGAAGGGACAGATGCAGTTTATATCCATTGATTTCTGAATCAGATCTTGAGGAGAGTGCAGTATCTGACAGTCCTCGGCAAGGATTCTCTTTTTGAGACTAGTTGCAGGATGAATTATTTTTCATTTGGAAAACTGTGACTTCTCAATCTCCCAGAAAATATGATGAAATTGTTACAAATGGAATTTCCAGAACCTTCTTCTATTCTTCCAGTTCTACATGCATTAGAGAATATTTTTGTTACAGCCTTCTAATTCCCTGACAGTCAGTATGCTGCCCCTAGAAAGGCAGACTATATAGTCCCTCAGTTGTTTGTGTTCTACAGTAATCCCAGACCTGATCCAACTGTTGCATTAATACAAAGCCTTCTTCTTCTGACAAGAGTGGGAAGGATTTTGACATGTTTGGAGAAAGTGCATGCTTCTGCAACATTATTTTTTTAAATTCAGTTGTCAGGGTCATATGTTGAAGTTTATCCTGGATAATTGTGAAAGTATGAGGAATGTTTTGACATTAGTTTCTTTCTGCAGGAAGAAATCTGATTTGTGTAATTTTTGTCTCTTCTGTTTCTCAAGTCACCACTCCTTGCTGAAAATGTGCATACAGCTCTTGTCGATACCACTTCCAGAGCTTCTGCCATTGGATCTGTTCTGAGGTTTGCCTGGCTGCATTCTCAGAACTTCCCAGAGGATGTCAGAAATGAAATGAATTATTCCTTTGACAGAGATATGGTTTTGGGACCTTCTGCTGCAGAAATAATCAAGTGCGATGAGAAGGGAAAGCTAATTCAGAGAATCTGTCAGATTTTTCATCTCTCCTTCTGTAAATTTCCTAAGAGGCCCTTCTCACCCTTGTCCATTTTTAGCAAAAAGCAAAATTACAGTCCCAACAAAATGTGGTGAGCAGATGCTTAAAAAGCACTGGCAGGGAGGTTCCAAAAAGAAAGCAAGACCCCACCCCCCCGAACAAAGGATAGTCCAATAAGTCAGAATGACTGTATGTGGGTCCTTGCTGTTCATCATATTGATTACTGCAGTAGCCTTAGCTATATGGGTTATTTCCTGCCAAGGACGTAACAGCCAGCCAGCTTCCAAAGCTTCATGGCAACTTCAAACTGGTTTTCAGCTCAAGCTGAGGTGACTAAAAGACAAGTTTGGGTGTCAAGTCCTTCAGATCTTTATTGCCAACAAAGAGTCCACACCTGACACTTTTGAGGATAGACTGTCAGCTTGTGCTGATCCTTTACTAGGCAGATAAGTTCTGCAGTACAATGTAAGTTCCACCCCCCCATTTTTTTTTTTGATTTATTAGTACCTTTCTCTTTAGGAAAGTTATTTTAAAGCTAGGAGTTTGTGTATTAATGGACTGTTGTGAGACTGTTCTGTACTTTTAAATGGGAATGCTGTCTCTTCCTGTCATTTAAAAAGTTGTACAGTAGCTGAAAACCATTTTTGTTGTGCAGAAATTGTTTATATTACTTTGTGGGGCTGGCAGAATGTTTTAAAGTGATATTTACTGTGTCTGTGAAAAAGTGACTTTGTTTTTACTGGTTTTTGTTGCTTTTCCTCAGAAAAGAGGTGCCATTTTGGCTTACCATGAAACAGTCTGTCAGTCTCACAGCTGGCCCTTCAGCCACAAAAAGAAAGTTAAGCAAACAGCATTTGCTGTCACAGCAGGCTAGCAGTTTGCCTCTACCGCAAGTAGATGACTGTGCTGTGGTCATTAGTTGTACTTCAGGACACTCATCTTTTACCCCAGATTCCTCTGGTAAAGCAACTATAGCCACTGTGGATCAGAGGTTAGCCACATTCTCTGCGGCTGTTGGAGTCCCTTCAGTGAGCAGGGGAGAGCCAGTCTTGTGGGTCCTGGGAGAGGGAACAGGGAAGGCTTTCTTGTTGTCTGGCTATTTTGTTAGGATGATGTGCCCGTTACTGGGGAAGCTGCTGTTGTCATTTATAACACCGTTGGCCCATTTTTCCTTTCAAACTCCAAAACTAAGCGTGTATCTACTCCTCAAATTTCCTTAGACAGGAGTAGTTTACAGGGTCTGGGTCAGGGTTTAATTCAAGCTATTGATCCTTCTTATAAAGTACTTTCTGGTAAAAGAAAGAGGAATACCTCCCGTCCTGAAGAGATTCAAGATTCTTAATCTGGACAGAGGGATAAAGGGACAGTTACAGGGTTTTCTCTTCAGATTTCTACTCAGACTCTGAGGAGAGCTCAGTGTTTGACTCTCCGTGTTGGGGGTTCTCTTTATTTGAGACTATTTCTAGAATGTGCCAGTGTTTTCAGTGGGAGACCACTGATGTTTCTCAGTCCCTCAGAAAATATTATGAACTTACATTAGGAATTTCCAGAAGCTGCATCCATTCCTCCAGTTATGTCGGCTTTGGAGGATGTGTATTACTGCCTGCAATTTTCCTGACACCCAGCCAGCTGTCCCTAAAAATGGCAGATAGAATGTATAAAGTTCCTGAGTCTTAAAGTTTTTATACACTATTCCCAAACCTGATCCAGTAGCTATAGCTTTAGTTAATCCTTCTGCCAAATGCTTAATTACAGTTGTACTCTTTCTGATAAAGATGTGAAGATTACTAATTATGAAGAAAGTATGCTTCAACTGTGATTTTCATAATTTTGAATGGTCAGGCTCACGTGTTAGTTTGTTCTGACTAATTGTGACACTATGAGGAATGTTTTGTCTGCAAATTCTTGTGAGGAAAAATCTGCTTTAATTTCTTCTGTTCAAGTGACTACTCATTTTTTACAGTATGTGTATGACTCTGGCATTACTTCAAGGGCTATGGCCACTAGTACTGTTTTAAGGCTTGCTTGGCTGCATTTTTAGAACCTGCCAGATTAGAAAAATTAGATTTTAAATTCTCCTTTGGATTAAGATTGTTTTGGCCCCTCTGCTGCAGAGGTGATCAAAAAGTGTGACGAAAAGAGGTATGCTGATGCAGGTAATCTCTAAGATTTTTCAGCCTTTTTCCAAGGGATTCTCTAACTACTCTTCCAGTTTTGGTAAGAAACAAAATGAAACAGTCTAAGCAAAATACAGGTTAATGGACATTAAGAAGAAATGTCAAAAGGGTTCCAAGAAGAATTCTGGAAACATCCAAAACCAAGGGCACTCCATTGAGTTACTGTCTGGGACTTTATTCCTCCATCCACTCTGGCAGCCCCCTTTTTCTTCCAAGAAGTCTGAATCTCCACTTTCCTCTTTGGCAACAGATAGTTTCAGACAAATGGGTTCTGAGGATCATTTATCAAGGTTACAGATGGCAGTGGGAGGAAATTCCTCCTTTCCAGGGGGTAATTCCTCATCATCTAGACTAGACAGTTTTTGGTTTAGCCTGTCCACATGCTGTCCCAAGGGGCAATAGAGCCAGTTCCCCATTCCCAGGTGGGAATCTGGTTTTATTCAAAGGTGTTTCTAGTGACAAGGAAAGAAAATGCTTGGACACCAGTTCTAGATTCTTTCCTAAACTTCTCTGCAATGGTGCCCAAATTCAACACAGTGCCCTTTACAACCTGTTACCTCTTCTTGCTCATTCAAGTTTCCTTGTAACACCAGATCTAAAATATATACTTATCACATTCCTATTCATCCAGACTTAAGTCATTTCTTAAGATTTTGTGTGTCTAGATCACATTATCAGCTCTCTTACCTACCCTTTGGACTATCTACTGTGCCAGAGTGTTCACAAATGGTCTAACTCCAGTTCCTTTAGTTCTCCTTATTGCAGGCTACAGGGTATCCATATTTAGATGTTTTTCTTATCTTTGCAGAGTATTTTTCAAAGTATCAGGAATCTCTCACTTAAGTGAGAGACCTCGTTCACAAGCTGGGATTCCAAGAGAACATTCAGAAGTCTTTGACTCCTTCACACTGGATTGTGTTCATGGGGTGTCGGCCAGAGACTTCAGTTCATAGAGCTTTTCTTCTCCTAAGGTTTTCCACTCACACTTCGTCACTGAGCGAGAATACCTTGGTATAGCATCTTTGAGTCTGATGACAACCCAGGCAAGACACCACCTGAGAAAGATAGAGTGGTATCTGAAGTCTATTTTGTCCCAGCGCCAGTGTTCCCTGCCTTTTCAGTTCCTAGTGCTGGGGCTTGTCAGAAGGGAAATCACTTGGTGGAGACTGCAGATATCCCTAAATCCAAGTCTCCCCTTCTTCCTCCCTGTTCCAAAGCAGTTAATCACCACAGACCCCCCCAGAGTTTGCTTGCAGAGCAGTTTTAGAAGGGATAAAAGTAGAAGGTGTATGGAGCACTAAAAGACAGACGCATGTACATAAGTATAAAAACATACTTGGCCTGACCGAGGCACTCCACTCTCTAAATCATCTTTGATCACTGAGACCTCTTCACATTGTTACAGACAACACCACAGTCATGTGGTACATCAACAAGCAAGGGGAACCAGGTCATACTCCCTCTGCAGGCTAGCTATATTTGCTACGGGTGTAGCTTCACAGCACACTGTCTCACTTTTTTCAAGCGTCCTGTATTCTGTTAGAGCCAAATTGTTTGGCAGACGAGCTGAAAAGGACAAGGGCAGACCATCATGGACAGAAACTAGATCAGGGGTCTTCCAAGATTTGAACATCTGTGGGAGGTTTTTCAAGCAGACCTATTTGCCTCCTCCCTGAACAATTGGCTGGCAAGATTTTGCTGTAGGACTCCATGCAGAAGGCCTGGAAGACAGATGTCTTTTTTTTTTTTTTTTTTTTACAGGAATATTCCTGTGTGCTTTTCTACCCTTTCCACTAATATCCAGGGTACTTGTGAAGATACAGAAGGAATCCACCAAGATGTCTACTTCATCCACATCTGTCAGCCTTACAGCTGACCTTGTGGGTGATCATATTTTTATTCCTTTCAGAGATCTTTTCTCAGAGGAAGTGCTTAGGGTTCTGCAGGAGGCCAGGACACCCAATACTAGACAATCTTACCTCTCCAAATGGAAGAGATTTTCAATTTGGTGTCTTTCTTGAACTCTGGATCCATTTTCAGTAGATGTTCCAGTGGTTCTTTCTTACTTGTTTGAGTACTTAAGAGTGGTTAGGCTTATTCTTCAGTGAAAGTTCACTTGTCAGCCATTTCTGCATATTTGCCTTTAACTCCACCTTTGGCTTCCAGATTGGAAGTAAAACATTTTCTTAAAGGTGTCCTTCATATTAAGCCACCCTGGAAACCAATTTCACCTCCTTGGGATATGAATTATGTTTTAGAGAAGCTTACTGTGGCCTTTTTTGAACCTGCAGTCTTAGCCTCCTTAAAGTTTTGTACTTGCAAAATAGTTCTTTTTCTAGCGTTAACTGCTAGGAGGGTGTCTGAGATTTAAGCTTTGATAGCTTCTCCACCTTTTCTGTTTTTTCACAAGTCCCTCTTTTATGCCCAGGGTGGTGAATGAGTTGTCTCATTATTCTGTTCAGTTGCCCACCTTTTTTCCTTCTCCTTAGTCCTCAAATGAGAGGATTTTATACACCTTGGATGTACATAGACAACTCAGATTTTATTTGGATAAGACTAAGGCTACCAGAAAGTCTGATCAGCTATTTGTTTCTTTTCATCCCAGGGCTCCGAGATTACCTGTCTCTAAACAAACAATTTCTTCTTGGATTTCTAAGGCAATTTTTTTTATGATTTTCATGGTAAGATTCTTCCTGCTCCTGTTATGGCTTACTCCACTAAGTCTGTGGCTTCCTCAGGTGCATTCTTTAAAGGCTTGGATACTAACACTATTTTAGAGGCTGCTACATGGAAGGAATTGAATAATTTATGTAATTTTGCTTATGTTATATGATATATATATAATGTGTGTGTGTGTAAAGTATAATGTAAACTTGTTAATGTAATTTTGCCTATGTCACAACTGATAATTCAATAAAGGTGTTTAAAAAAACCTTTTATGCCTAAAATGGTATCAGAGTTTACTTTAAGCCAAACTATTGATCTCCCAATTTTCTTTCCCAAACCCAAAAATGAGGGAGAAAAAGATATTCCATATCTTGAATGCCCAGTGACATCTCTGGTACTGTTTTGACAGAAGTAAATATTTCAGATCAATTGTTCATTTCTTGTGAATGTAAAAAGGAGGAGCAACCTGTGTCAAAACAAACCATTTCCAAATGATTGTCTAAGACTTGCCTTCTGTGATACTTTCCATAATAAAACTATTCCAGTGAGGGTCCAGACCCATTCTCCTCGGGCCTTGGATTCATATATGGCTTTTTGGAAAGGGTTGGAGTCTAGAAGTATTCTAAAAGCTGCAACTTGGTCCTCAGCACTGTAACCTTGATTCCTTCTCTCTCTGTCTAGATCAGCCTTTGCAAGGACCATTCTGCATGGACTGCTGGACTCTTCTCCTTCTTCCTTTCAAATATAGCATGCTAGGGTAATGTACCCATATAGCTAAGGCTACTGCAGCAGTAATCAATATAATGAACATTGTACTATATTATAAGTAAACTTATAAGTTGATGTTTGAATTGATCACTTTTGCAGTAGTCACTCCATCCCACTCATTTTTTGGTGTGTTCATGCCAGGGTACGGTTATTTTTTGTTCTTCCTAGCACTGTCCCTTCAGTGCTCAACCTTTATCTTTCTGTTAAAAGGAAAATTCTGAAGGGCTTTGTGCCCAAACTTGCCTTTTACTCAGCTCAGCTTGAGCTGCCAGACAGTTTGGATGCATGGAAACTGCCTTGAAGATTTAGAAGCTGGCCGACTGTTGTATCTTTGGCAGGATATAACCCATGTAGTTAAGGCTATTGCAGCAATGATTATTCAGACATCTACTGTTGTGGTAAGTTTACTTCCACAACTGCACTTTTCCCTCCTCTTACCCTGGCACTCTCTTAATCCTTCCAAGATGTCTGAATCTCCATTTGTTTCTTTGGCAACAGATTGTTTCAGACAAATGTCTTCTGATTTGATCAGTCAAGGCTACAGATGGCAGTGGGAGGCTCTCCCTCGTGTCCAAGGAATATCCTGTTCCACCAGACCAAACTTTTGATCTGAAGTAGGATATTCATTTGTCTGCAACCACCTGGTTATTATGGGATATCATATCCGAACCGTATATGGTTTTCCAGCCATGGAAGCTCTCTCTCAGCTCCTCCCTCACCCATAATGCCTACCCTGCCCTCCTCATGACCCCAGCAGATCTGCGCGCTGCTGGTTTGGTTTATGTGGAGCTCTCTTGTAAGTTAGTTTTTCTAAACTGTTAATACAGTTTTTGAAGTTTTTTTCATTTTTTGTGAAGTTTTTTAGGTATTTTTCTTTATTATTTTACTTACTATTATAATTAATTTTTTTTCCTTTTTTCCATTTTTGTGTGTGTGTTGGTGTGTGTGGTGTTGTGTGTTTTATTTACTTTTTTTGGTTTAGTGTTTTAGTTAGTAGCTTGTTTATAGATTGGGATGGCTGAAAATCTATATTTTCTATTTTGAACCGGCTGTGGCTATGGCCACAAGCTTTCCCGAGGGAGTGTCACTGGGTTGAACACCCTCACATTGGGATGGGATGCTGCTCAGGGCACCCAGGGTTGAACCACTCAAGACTGGAGGAGGTCTTGCTTCAGGGGACCGGAGTCGGGCCTTCGGGTGTGGCTCCGGTTTTCCTTCGGTTCTTCCTCCGTCCTCCTTGGACCTCTCTCCCCTGGCACCCCTCCTGCTCCTGGGACTCCCGCTTCCGAGAGTGGAGGGAGAGAGACAGGAGGCGGAGCGGGGCAGTTTCCGGGGCCCCGAGGCCAGGCCTTCTCCTCGGCGTTGCGCGCCTCGGCGCTCCCAGCCTCTCTCGGTCCCCCCAGTGTCTGGGGCTCCTCGTGAGACTCCTCCGACCCTGTCTGGCTAGGGAGGGAGGCACTCCAGCCTCCAGCTATCGAGGAGGCACTCAGGCCCCGAGGGCATATAGCCTTTGGGAACCTGATCTGGACTCGATGGCCAGAAGGGACAGATGATGAGAATGCTCATCCAGGCCCAGATGCAGATTGAGTGCTCTTGCCCCCCCTCAGAAACCTATCCAGCTGGGTCAACGACCTGCCTCAGCTCTGCGGAGCAGCGTTGCGGTAACCTATTGCTCCTTTTCCAGCGCCGAGGGGTGGTTCGGCGCCCGCGAGCGACCCTGCCGAGGACCTCGTCGAGCCGCGATCACTGCCCGGCAGGCGGATCCGACGGAGATCGTCGCCTGCATCGGGTCCGCTCCTTCCTCGGCGCCCGTCTGAACCGCGATCCACTCTTCGCCTGCGGAAGCGCTTGGCTGGGTCGGCGCCTCCGGTCGGATGTGCTGATCGAGGGGCCCTTGGCCGGTCGCCGGACCCGATTTGAGGATAGTGGAGAGGGCCCTGTTGGGCTCCGTTTCTGCTTGTGAGCCCTGGGAGACGGGCCGCGGCTGGGCCCCTGTTGGCCCATCCCCCAAGTTCCCCCCCCGGGACTCCCCTGCTTCAGGCTGCCAAGCTCCTCGGTCTGACAGAGAATGTCTCATTTGCCGACTCCCTGGAGGAACAGTTGCTAAAGCCCGTGTCTCTGACAAGTCTTCAGGAGACGGATCCCGAAGCCCCGAGGCAGAGGAGGCCCCCGAGGACCCCGGGGAGGTGACCCCTCATACCCGACCCCAGGATAGCTCACTTAGCCACCTCAGTGGAAATGTCTCTCACCCGTGGAGCCAATTCAAGGAGGCCCGATAGGATCTCTAGCCCACCTCCGGCCGTCCTCCTGGAGACCCAATTGGTGGTGTAGATGGCCACCAGGCGGCCACAAGGAACCCCATCAGGGAAGGAACGACCAGTCGTGAGCCTGAACCTTCCACGGCGTGGACCGCCGGAGGCGGGACTCCCAGTTCAGTCCTTCCCTGTAAGAGGCGGCCACCAAGCCTTTACTCTCGGAGGAGAGAGCGAATCTTCAGGGAGCTCCTCTGCATGATGACCCGGCATCCAAGAGAGGGGGACAGGACTGCTTGTTCAGCGGGATGAAAGCCTAGTCTGGGATGATGTAAGGGCTGAAGCCGATATTAAGTTCCTAGAGCCATCTCTGTAAGGTCACTTGAACTCGAGTGACATATGTCTCTACTCCTTTCTGAGAGAGAGAAAGTGGTCGCAGCCCCTCCGCATATACACTTCCAGGAGGAGGAGGAAACCGTTCTGCCTCGCACTGCCACCTGCTCACTGCGGGCAGCGCTGGGTGCCGTTACTGCATTTTCTCTCCCGCCAGAGGTCATCTCTAGCGGCTTCGACTGAGGCTTCAAGATGGTTCGGGCGTGCGCTTTGATGCTGCTGTTTCAGTTTTCTGAGCCCTTCAAAAGACGCTGAGACGCCTTGGCCGCAGGCTTTCTGCTCTCTGCCGTGGACGACTCGAACTGGTGCTCTGGGAGAAGGAGAGGTGGGAAAAAGGGTGCCCGGCCTTATCCTGCCTGCCAGTTCCCACCAGCAGGAACCCACCAGGCCCAGAAGGGTCGTGGCAAGAAGACCGGCAGAGGTCTCCAGCCTGATAGCAGTCCAGGGCCTCGGACTTGAGGTCCTGAGGAGGGGCAACCTCCCGCGCGGAGGCAGGGTGGAGGGGAGGCGCGACCGGGTGATGTGAATCACAGTCTGAACGTGGGCCATCAGCTCAAATGGGGACCAGTTAGACCAGCCCTTCTCCAGCAGTGGGGGAGAGGCCTTCAGACCCTTTCCTTTCCCCTCCAGACATAGTCCCTCCGCTGGCCATGGGCGTCAATCAAGAGGAATTCGGCCCCCCTCTCCAATCCTTCACTCCCCCTCCTGGGCCCGCCAATTCCCCCGTCCCAGATCTCCACAGGGGCGGGCTTGGCCATTTGCATGGATCTGCTCAGGAAACCAATCCTTCCCCTGAGGCTCACTCTCAGTTCTCCAAGTTCCTTTGGATGGTTCAATCACCAGAGGGCACCCGAGGACCAGACTGGGACTCTGCGGCCTGATGGGCTTCAGGAAGCAAAAGTTCAAGTTAAATGATCCTGGGGTTCTCAGGAATAACAAGGTTGATCCTTTGGATCACAGACACCTTTCCCCCATCACAACCTTTTTTCTGGGCACCACAAATGGTGTGCAGGACTTGTGGTCCGCACAGTGGTAGCTCAGTTTTTCTGGGGGGGGCCACAGGTCAGGCTGGTCCTGGGCCTTTGGCTCATCTCCAGGCAGGCACTTTTCTGCTTGAGCTCCGACTCCTCTCCATCTTCTAGGTTTTCTGGGGCTCAGACTCCAATTCACCTGCTAGACGGTCCATCTCTGCATCTTCTTCACTTCTTACTCTTGCCTAGACACACAGTTTTCGAGCCTTCCTCACTCTAGACAGAGTTCAAAAATTGCAGCTCAGCCATCACATTCTCCTGCGAATCAGCTATCCCGCGGAGTTAGCCTTGAGGGCTCTAGGCCATGGGATCTCCAGCACTCCGCCATTCACAGGCTCAGCCCCTTTCTCAGGGACCGGTGACCACGGTGTTCCGCCTGCTCTGGGGGGCATCAGGTCTGAGCCATCCAAAGGCTGCTAGGCTCCCCGATCCAGTGGACCTTACTTCCCGGATCTCCAGGCCTACCGCATTGCACAGTGCCTGGCTCTGCCGGTAGCCTTTCAGACCTGGCTTCCTTTGGGGGGCTCCCACCCAACATCGCTTTTTATCTCTGTCCTGGGGTACATATTGCAAGCCTGGGCGTTCTTCCCATGGGTGAGGTCTGCTTTGACCCTCGGAATACGCAGACCTCGGGGCTTGACATAGCAAAAGCAACATCAGTTCAGGGACCGTCTGGCAAATCAAGCTTTCAGTGATTTCATTTCTGTCTTTTCGAAGGCCAATGAAGCACAACTGTCAAATCCGACTGGCATTCCTTGGGCTCATTCGGTGGACACAAGATCAACAGTCTAAGTCTCAAACAAAGCAGTGACTCCAGTTGACCCGTGGTCTTACCTCCTCCGGAGTCCGGAACGCAGCACCATCGAGGGGCTTAGCCTTGGCCTTCTTGCTGGTTCACCACAAATCCTCAAGCCTCGCGCGACAGTTCTCTCATCGGGACGGGTGCGAATGATTCTCATTGCTCCGTTTGCATGCTTCAAGACTTGGTTCCCCTTCTCCTGTATTCCTGAAGTGCCTGCCCTTTCGATCCCATCTTCATCCTCATTTTAGTTCCCCTGCATCTCTCCTCGAATCTGGACAGTTGGCTGTTTTTCCCTCCATCTTACAATCTTACAACTCCCACTATATTGGGGATGATAGAAGCTGTTTCTCCTAATCTGTCAAAAGTTTTCTCTCTCTCTCTCTCTCTCTCTCTCAAAAATGCTTCTTGTGCAAAAGAAAGAAGATTCTTAGAGCCCTGTGCTGGACCTGAACCAGTTTGAGATGGTGCCCAAATTTGAAAAGCTATCACTTCACAACTTATTATGCCTTCTTCCTCATTTGAGTTTCGTGGTGACCCTAAATTTAAGATGCATATCATCACATTCCTATTCATCCAAATTTCTGTTTTTTTAAGGTTTTGTATGTCTGGATCACATTCGGTTCTCTTCCCTACCCTTTGGGCTATCTGGTGCTAACAAAGTGCTTAGCTCCTGTGATAGCCCACTGCAGGCTACGGGGTATCCACATTTTTTTCCTTATTTAAACAACTTGCTTATCTTTGCAGACTCTTTTTCAAAGTGTCAGGAATCTCTCTTGGGTAAGGGATCTTCTACAGAAGCTCAGATTCTAAAAACATTCAGATGTCTTTCTTGACTCCTCATTGGATTGTTTTTCTGGGGTGCTTGCTGAATACCTCAATGCAAAGTGCTTTATTCCACAGGGAAAAACAGATCTATATTTAGATCATTTTCTTGGGTTTCCACTCAAATTTCATCTAAGCAAGGGAATTCCTCAAGATCAAGACTCCTCGTGAGAAAGACACAGTGGTATCTGAAATCACTTTGGTACCAGCATTGACCTTTCAAATTCTAGTCTTAGATTCTGAGAAATTTGATGATGTTCTTCGTGTTTCACTGTTGCAGTCATTACATTTAGGTAATCTGCTGGCAGGTTGCCCTCAGTCGGCCTGATTAACAAAGTCTTGGGTCCTGTGTCGGTTGCTGTCCCTTCTATGATGTCAGGTCATCAGGGGTATAAAACATGCAGCCGATGCCATTACATCAGTCTTTCTTGCCGCAAAATGCAGAAGCAGTTAGCAAGTGCTGGTCGGCCGACCCCTGAAATTTTAATTTTCTGGTTTCAGAACCGAAGTCTTCAACTAAAAGCTAAGTACCCTGTTGGGAAAACTTTTTCTTGCTCCTTATCGATGTCAGTAAAAGTTAATAATTGCATTACTTGTGGGAAGCAAATACCTCATAAGGACTTTCATTTGTATTGTATTCCTTGCCTAGGCCCTGGTCATAACGTACCTTGCTGTCGGTTTTGTGCTAGATTTAATCAACGCACTATTAAACGTTGGTATGTTTTTTCTTCTAAATATTTTGGATCACAATTTAACTATCCAGAAATGACGTCTGTTAGCAATCCGACTACTGGAATACCTAAAAAACACAAATAAAAAGACAGACAAACCGTCGAGGTCCAAATCTGACAACGACTCTTCTCCTAAGCCAGTCACTAGTTTCCCGGTACTCTGTGAGGTGCTCTTGCAGTCCCTGATACCCGCTACTTTTGATTCGCAGGCCTCTACTGAGACCCATTCGGAGTCTGGTATGCCGCGAGATACTTTAAGTGTTGAACCCGTGGATGTCTGTATCTTAGATGGGTCCGGAGCAGCTGTGCAGGCACTGGCATCTGTGGGTGTTTTCAGGCCTAAAGATTTGTATATTAAACCGATGCCATCTTCAAAACTAAGGCCAAAATCTACTTCTATGTCTGAAAAAACAACGCTTGGGCCACGTGTGCAGACCCCAATGCCTAAAAAACAAATGATCAAAATGGCTGAAGATTTAATTACCTTGATCAGGGGTAGCCAACCACCTCCTGCTAAGAGGCCTAGGCAAGGCATTGACTATGAGTCTTCAGATCAGGATTCTATTTCTTCTGATTCTTCTACTGAACAGGATTTATCTATACCTACTTATGAGGACTCTGATGCAGAAGATTCCATCCCTTCTGCTTCTCCCCCTGAGGATTTCTCTTTTGGAGAAACTTTACATACCTTAAGGGAACATTTCCACTGGGAAAGTCAGGATTTCTTTGAATCTAAAAAGAGACTTAGGGATTTTCTTCTTCCTCAGCATAGGCCTTTGGCTATACCTCCTGTTCTAGACATTGTTGATGTTTTTTCAGAATCTAGTATGACTCCTGATTTTCTGCCTCCGTCTCCTAGTAAGCCAGACAGATACTACAGGGTTCCTGACTCCCACAAATTCCTTTTCAAAAACCGTACTGCTGATCCTGAAACCATTTCTCAGGGTCCCAAGGGTGTTAAGGCCTCTACTGCTAAAAATCCTACCTTTACTGATAGAGATTCCAGGGCACTGGGTAGATGGGGTAAGAAGGTTTACACATCTGCAACCTTGGCAATCAGGGCTTTAAACTGTCAATTTCATATGCTTAAATATCAACAGCATGTCATTGGACTACTTAAACAGAAAATGATGATATCTGACTGTGTGGAAAATAAAGCGGTGCAGGATTTATTACATTCAGCTGAACAAGTCGGAAAACATACTTTGCAATGCGATTTTGATTCTTTGGAGGCCTCTTGCAGGGCTGCTGTAACTGGATCTGTGATAAGAAGGCATACTTGGCTCAAAGAGCAAAATCTGCCTGACCATGTTAAAGCAAAGTTGTTGGATGCTCCTTTACAACAGGACAGTCTCTTTGGTAGTAAGGCTGAAGAAATTTTAAAAAAGATGGAAGATAAAGCTAAATCTATGCAAACTGTGAAAGATTTCTTACAAGTGCAGCCTCCCACATTTAGTAGGCACTGGCCTACTAAGAACTGGTCCTTTCCAGTCCCCTCGAGCTGCTCAAGTCAAATCCAGACATTCCAAAGGCTCCAGGTTTCAGTCACAAGGAACTTTTAGAACAAAACAGTGGGGTGCCTCCACCTCCAAATCTGGAAGCAACAAGGCACCTCCCTATGGAAAACGATCTCAATGACTTTCCTCTACAATCAGCAAGCATTTATCTTTTAGCCACCCCTTTGGGGGGGAAACTGGCACTTCATGCATGAAACTGGAAACTGATTACCTAGGACAAATGGGTTTTAAATATAGTATCCCAGGGATACAGATTTCATTTCCACATGTTGCCAATCCCAAACGGATGGCCAGATCTGCCCCCAAATCAGTGGGCAGAGGCCCAGAAACAAGTTTTGTCCCTCATGAATATGGGGGCTATTCAACCAGTACCAGAAGAGGAAAAGGGGCAAGGTTTCTATTCAAGATTTTCCCTGGTACCCAGAAAAGACAAATCATGGCGTTCAATTCTGGACTTATCCACTCTAAATACATTTCTGGACATTCCAAAATCCAAGATGCTGACTCTTCAATAGTTACTACTTATGCTAGGCAAAGATGACTGGTTGGTAACTCTTGACTTAAGAGGCTTACCTGCATATCCCAATCAGGGAATCTTGCAGAAGATACCTCCGCTTCAAAGCAGGTTACTTGCATTACCAGTTCTCTGCACTGCCCTTTGGCTTATCTACCACACCCATGGTCTTCACATAGTGCATGGCTCCAGTAATTGCATTTTGCAGGCAAAGAAGTATTCAGATATACCCATACCTGGATGATTGTCTAATTCAGGCAGAAAGCAAGGACATTCTTCTAAAGCATCTGGCATTTGTAAAAAGGGTTCTAACTTGTCTAGGGTACACCATAAACGAAAAGAAATCACAACTGGTACCCTCTCAAAAAATTACATTCCTGGGTGCAAGCTTGAATCCAGCTGCCCTGATGACTTACCTTACGCCAGAAAAGAAAATTCAATTGGTGACTTACTTCAAACAGTTGGCCACAAAAACCCTGCTATCTGCAAGACAAATTCTGCAGGCCTTGGGGTTCATGGCCTCCTGCATTCTTCTAATTCCATATGCAAGGTTTCATATGAGGAAACTTCAGTGGTACTTAAAAAGTTTATGGAGTCAACATTGTCACAGCCTGGAAACAATGATTCCTATTGTACCTTGCCAGTAACTAGAGTTCCTATGGTGGGCGGAAGCCTGCCACCAAAACAAGGGACTGTCATTCACTCCACTCCCTGCCACCCAAACCCTAACTACAGATGCATCAGACTATGTTTGGGGGGCTCATCTGGCAGTAAAGTGCATTCAGGGCAAATGGAGCCCAAATCAAATGCACCTACATATCAATCAGAAAGAGATGCTAGCTGTACAGAATGCTCTGACAGCCTTCATGGATTACCTTCATCCAGTACAACTAATGATAAAGATAGACAGCACCACAGTTATGTGGTACATAAAAAAGCGGGGGGGGGGTCATATTCCTACCCCCTTTGCAGACTAGCCATGGCATTGTGGAACACGGCCTTGATCTACCAAATACAATTACAAGCTCAATTCCTGCCAGGAAAGCTAAATACTCTGGCAGACGAGCTAAGCAGAAATCTTATGGACCCACATAAATGGAAATTGGAACCACACATTTTCAACATGTTGACATGCAAATGGGGGAGCCCAGACATAGATTTTTTTTGCCTCACGCCAGAACTATCAGTTGCAGACAAATTCTGCACAAGAATTCATCACAAAAAAGCTTGGAAAGTGGATACTCTATCATTCAGATGGAAAAACCTATCAGTCTATGCTTTTCCCCCTCTGCCTCTGCTCTCCAAAGTCCTACTAAAAGGTAGACAGTACAAACCAAAAATTATTCTGATTGCTCCAGACTGGCCTCTCCAACACTGGTACCCAGTCCTGCGGAATGTGTCACACCTTCCTCAGTGGCACCTGCCTCAGGCACCTTACCTACTGTCTCAGCAGAACTACCAAATTCTGCACACTCAGCTCCAAACTTTGAATCTTGCAGCATGGTTAATCAACTAATTTCACCTTTGACATCTCTCAGCAAACCTGTGATAGATGTCATTTTGGAGGCTAGAAGGCCTAGTACTAGAAAATCTTATGCTGACAAATGGAAAAGATTCTGTGCCTGGAACCAGTCACAAGGAATAAGCACAGCAATGCCCAATATTCCTCAGATTTTGCAATACTTAACTGAGATGCTTCACAAGGGCCTAGCTTTTTCTTCCATAAAAATCCATGCTTCTGCCATTTCAGCTCATTACAACACAGAATCTCCCCTCTTCTCTCATCCTCTGCTAAAGCAGTATCTGAGGGGCCAAAAATGTAAGACCTCCCAGTAGAGCACCAACACCTGCATGGGACCTCAATTTTGTTTTGGAAAAACTCACTCTCCCTCCTTTTGTGCCAGCTGCTACTGCGGAACTAAAATTTCTCTCTTGGAAAACAGCTTTCCTTTTAGCAGTCACTTCAGCTAGAAGGATTTCAGAATTACAGGCTCGTATGGCAGTGGAGCCTTTCATTATCTTTCATCCAGACAGAGTGGCTCTCAGGACCAATCCATCTTTTATACCTAAGATGGTATCCAGTGTGGCTGTTAATCAGACCATTCATCTGCCAACTTTCTTTCCCAATCCACAAAACAAGACTGAGCGGATTCTGCATTCACTGGATGTACACAGACAACTCAGATTCTACTTAAACAGGACAAAATCTCTAAGAAAATCTGAACAACTGTTGGTGGCATTTGCTGCAGGGGCAGAGGGAAAGGCTATTTCAAAGCAGATTATTTCCAAATGGATAAGCCATTGTATTCGTTTCTGCTATATGCACCATGGTAAACCTATTCCCAAGGGGATCAGATCTCATTCCACCAGGGCTGCATCTACTTCAGCAGCCTTTCTCAGAGGGGTTCCTACCAGAGACATTCTAGAAGCTGGTACCTGGAGCTCAGTTCATACGTTCACCAAACATTACCATTTGCCTCTCTTCTCTGAATCCAGAGCTGGCTTTGCCACAGCTGTCCTGCAGGGCCTTATAGCTTCTCCTAATGCTGTATAAATCCATCCTCAAAACCATAGCTTTGGGATTCTACCCAAATGTAATGACTGCAACAGTGAAACACGAAGAACATAGTACAGTTGTGTACACTTACCATAAATGTAGATGTTAGAGTGTATTCACTATTGCAGTCCTGGTTACCCACCCTCCAGCCCGCTTTTTTTCTTACTATACCTCTCATTTCTTTTTACTATGCTTAAAAGCCTTTTTGGTGTATTTGCTTTTGTTTGGAGGTATATTTTTTCTGTTTTAAATTTTATATATATATATATATATATATATATATATATATATGTATGTATAATATATATATATGTATGTATGTATGTATGTATATATATATATATATATATATATATATATATATATATGTATGTGTGTATAACTAAAATTAACCGCACTCAAAAAAATTGAACGAAGAGAAGAAATTTTAACTAAGAACTGAACTTCGTGACAATAAAAGCATTCAGAAAAATAGTAAATCACACCAACAACTCTTGTAGAACTTTAGCTTTAGGTCTTATTAGCAAGACTTCTTCAGAAAGACATGTTTCATAAGTATGAAATACTTATACTTATGAAACATGTCTTTCTGAAGAAGTCTTGATAATAAATAAGACGAAAGCGCTAAAGTTCTACAAGAGTTGGTGTGATTTACTATTTTTTGAATGCTTTTATTGTCACGAAGTTCAGTTCTTAATATATATATGTGTATGTGTGTGTATATGTATGTATGTATATGTATATATATATATATATATATATATATATATATATATATATTTATTTATTGCTCCCCATTTGGGGGGCACCTGACATCTGGGGCAAGAAAAACTGATGTAATGGCGTCGTCTGCATGTTTTATACCCCTGACGACCTGACGTCATGGAAGAAGGGACAGCAACTGACGCAGAACCCAATACTTTGTTAATCAGGACAACTGAGGGCAACCTGCCAGCAGATTACCCAAATGTAATGACTGCAACAGTGAATACACTCAAACATCTGCATTTATGGTAAGTATGCACAACTGTACTTTGCCATTACATACTCTCCTTTTTTTTTTTTTTTTTTTTTATAAATCCTTAAGTCTCCATTTTTCCCTCTTGCTCCAGTATGGTCAGTCACAACAGATCCCTCTGTCTGTTTGAGAAGCGGTATCAATGTATCAATGGGCATAAAAGTGAAGGATCTTTGGGGAACCCAAGATGGACCAAAATACTTCATAGTAAAATAGATACTAGTTCTTATAAATGCTGCCACTGTTCAAGTGTTTACAGACAACACCACAGTGATGTGGGAATCCAAGATTAGCCCCTGTGCAGATTCTACATGGTGCATGAGATGTAGCTTTACAGCACAGTCTCAGTCTGCAGGCAACTTGCATCCTATCAGTGCAAAACTGTGGCAGATAAGCTGAGTAGGATCATAACAGGTCCTCAGGAATGAAAACTGAGTCAAGGAATTTTCCAAGATTTGATCCATCTGATGGAACACCTCAAATAGATCTTTGTCTACTTTCTAAATAATCAGCTGGCAAACTTCTGTTCTAGGATTCCTTGCAAGAAGGCTTGGAAAACAGATACTTTTTCTTTTCCGTGAACTGGACTGTTCCTGTATGCCTTTCCACTGATTTCCAGGGTACTTGTGAAGATTCAGAAGGACTCTCCAAAGATCATTGTGGTGACTCTGTTCTGGCCCAGGCAACAGTCCTTCTCCCTTTTGGAAATGGTCCTGGGAAATTACCATAAGCTTCCTCACAAACTGGATTTACTTGCACAAGATTGGGGTGTTTGATGCATCTCGACCCCAAACTACAATCTGCTTCCTGGATGATAGGGTTTTAATACCTTTTAGGCACCCATTTTCAGAGGATGTGTACAATATGCATCAGTGGCGCCTACTACTAGAAGATCCTGTATTAGCAAATGGGAAAAGGTTTCTAGTTGGTGCCAACAAAATAACTTAGTCTGTCAGGGCTACCGTTTCTGTAGATTTATTCATTCAGTCCATATAGTCTGACATTTGGGTCCTCAAGCTGCTTGTCAGATCTGTTCTAGTAGAATGAGTGCTCCAACTTTAACCCACTTTAAGAAATCTTCCTTCCTATTTTGCACTTTACCTTTGTCACCTTTGAGATCAAAAGTGCAGTCGCTCCCACATACGTACTCTACCTCATTTGGTTATCTTATTTTGTATTTGTCATAATTTTTTTGGCAAAAAGTGCTCTAGTTTCTTCTAGTATTTGATAGCTGTCGGTCTCTGGATTACTCTTTTTCTAGCCCCTTTTTCTTTGGCCCTTACGGTTACAAATGCACACATATACACACAGTGCGTCTGTGTCTGTCTGTCTGTGTCTGTCTGTGTCTGTCTGTGTCTGTCTGTGTCTGTCTGTGTCTGTCTGTGTCTGTCTGTGTCTGTCTGTCTCTGTCTGTCTCTGTCTGTCTCTGTCTGTCTCTGTCTGTCTGTCTCTGTCTGTGTCTGTCTGTGTGTCTCTGTCTGTCTCTGTCTGTCTCTGTGTGTCTCTGTGTGTGTGTGTCTCTGTGTGTGTGTGTCTCTGTGTGTGTGTGTCTGTCTGTGTGTGTGTATAAGAAGGTACTAGACTTAGTGATTCAAACTAGTTAGCATGTTTAGTTACACTGGTGTGTGTTTTGACCTTTTGTACTCTGTCCACTGTTGTATTCCATATGTATATTTTCTCTCAGATATTTTCTGCAAGTTACTTATCTAAGCCTAGTAGCTTTGGTAAACTGGTAGTGGTGTTATCATGGGAAAAGCAAACCTGTTTTAAAATGTATGCTGTTGTGGGCATAAAATCACAGCTCAGGATTTACATGATTTATGCATGGTCTGCCTAGGGTTGCCTCACTTCTCTGCATGCTGTGAGATTTGTGCTTCCTTTGGATGCAGGACTTTGGCAGGTAGGAGGAATAAGCTGATCGTTAAAGGTCTTCTGTGGATCCAGAATCCTATATAATCAAAAATAAATAAATAAAAAATTAGGACAAAGCTGGCAAGTACAAAGATTCAGATCCGAAGAAAAGGTGAGTTTTTTAGGTCATCAACCCATCTCTAGAAGGTCCAAGATATGAGGAACATGGGGACAGAACCCTTACCATTACTCCTCCTCCTCTTGATCTGAAACTTGTAGATCTGATTACTGTTAAGGACTCCACTAAAACTTTATCAGACATATTGGGCCATCCTGCTCTTTCTTATCCTTCAGGTCTTATAAATGGACATCTGAGGTGGTTTTGGATCCCTTAATGCAAAAATTCCTGATACTGAACTTGAGATGGAGGTCATTCCATCCCCTTCTGTTCCAAAGATCACTTGGTTTATGCAAGCTCCCCTATCATTATGGCTTCCTCACTGGTTCGCATCTCAACTCCAGTGTTTCAGAACCATTGTTCTTTCCAAATTCTGTGGCCCATAGGCAAGACATACCATACTACTGAATCTGTAGGACTTATTGCTTAATTTCACTTGACTCAGGCTTCAGTGGAGCGATTTGAGTCTCTGACTTGAGGACACTGATCAGCACCTTTGATTCCATAGGAGGGGGCCATTGCTACCAGCACCATTAGTGTCTGACAAGTCTGTCTTTGAACATTTACTGATTCCTTCATTGGGCCAGCAACCTTCTCGACTTCAGGAGTCCCCCAGAAGACTGCTTCTCTTTCTCTGAAGGGAGGATTGGATCTGTCAGAGGGAGCAATCTGTTCAGATCCATTGGAGGTAGGCACGGCCTTCTGGGTGTTGGGAAGGATCATTTCTTCCACCCCAGAGGGTGGATTCACAGGTTTCTCCAATCTCTGTTCAGCCCCAGGGCCCTGTTTTATTCTCGTTGATTTCTGTTCAAGAGTCCATTGACCTCAAACCTATTGCTCAAATGCAGACAGCCTTTGAAAACTTGGGTGACTTATCCTCTGAACCCTAGAGATGGAGGACATGTAAGGGGAAGCATACTGTTTGCTCATCAGAGTCCCCCACTTCAGGTACAAACTCTGAAAATAGAGAGGGATCCCCACAATGCCTTCCAGAGGAAGTCTCCTTCTGCCATATTCTAGAGTGGATGCGACAAGAGGGGGGATTGGCCTGTTGACCCCCCCCACACACACACACACACACACACACACACACACACACACACACACACACACACACACACACACACTCACACTTCTCAGGTCAAGGAATTAGTTGAGGCATGCAGCGCATCCCAGTCTACATGTGGGTGGTCCATCCAGCTGACAAGCTCATTGACTTGGCAGCTAAGATGTAATGGCAGGAGTCCTATCCATGCAAGGCAATTCCCCAGGAAGCCACATAAGATTCTCTGTCCCCACCCCAGGCACACATTTTTGGTGGAAATCCTCTCCTGAACCCCCCCCCGGACAGATATTATTTTGGCAGCAGCCACTAAAAGAGAACCTTTAGAAGACTACATCCATTCCCTCACCAGATAAGGAGTCTAGGGAGATGGATAGACTAGGGAAGCAGCCATATGTTTTGTGCACCTTTGCTTTGCATGCACTGAACTACACTAGACATGTGTGTAGTTTCCAGAGAGGTCTTGCACAACAGGCCTCATCTACTCTGAAGAACCCTTTGACATCAGAGTCTAAAAAGCAGACCTTGTCCTCCATCACTAACCTGTCCATGCACCTCATATGTAGTGAGGCTGATGGCATGGCTAGTGAGGGCAAAACTAGAGTAGTAACAAGATTCCACACCTAGCTGCACCTTGGAGATTTCACAGACAACTTGAAAGGCATCCATCACGAAATCACCCTTCGGGTCAGCCTTGTTTTGCCCAGCCATCAAAGAGCAGATGTAGAAGAGTGAGCAAGATGGCAAGACTGTCTTTGCCATTCAAATCAAATTCAAGGCCCTCAGCAGTCCTGCAATAAGAACCAAAAAGGACCTTTTTCACTGTTACGCAAGTTTAGATGTCCATTTGACTCGCATTCTCATGGGGGAGGGCCGTAACAGAGGCGGTCCCTTCAATGGATGCAAGCCCAGTAGCAGAGGAACTCTTTGGAGCCTGGGATATTTCAGAACGTTCTTGGTCAGGACGCCTCAGAATCCATGAAGGTCTGCCTGACCACTTCCCTCTGGAGGCCAGTAGGGGCTCACACCTCTTCCATTTTCCAAACTCGTGGTTCGCCATCACACAAGACAGTTGGATAAAAGTGAGTATATACAGACACTTTGATGGGGAAATTCCAAAAATAGAATCAATGTCCATATCCATTGCTAGATGTCCAACCTAATTGGGCAAAGGCCGCTTTGAAAGAGTTTCTCTTTCTCCTTGCAAAAACAGCTATCAAGGAGGTTCCATCAAACAGGGTCAGGATTTATTTATTTATTTATTTAAAAAACAACTTTATCACTTAAGATATAGACACACATGCATTAATAGAAAACAAACAGTATTAACATTTTTTCATTTGCATATATTATACATTACATAGTTTTCTTTATAACCACTGACATGCAGTCTGACAATACATAAATTTACCAATTCCTTCCTTCCTTTAAACCTGACTCCTCCTGCTGAACATTTTATGCTGCATGTATTGTTTCCACAAATTCCATTTATTTCACTGTAATTTGTTCCTTCCCTTTTCTAAAGATTCCTTTTTAAGTTCTTTATCTCTTACTGCATTCAGTAGTTCAAATACAGTAGGTTTAGATAGAGCTGGACAAGATTCTCTTCCATATTTTTGCTCCCAAAGAAGTCCAAGAACCTCAAGCCCATGTTGGACCTCAGCCTAAACACCTGTGTAAGGAAGACCTGCTTCGGAGTGGTCATGATCCAGTCGATTCTACCATGTTTCTGGGCAAACGAGTGGCTGTGCTCAGTTAATCTCCAGGATGCTTACCTTTACATAAAGATAGCAAAGTAGTCCAGGAAGTTTTGAATTTCTGAGTCCCCAGGATGTGTACTAAATCCATGGATGTCATAGAGGCTGATCTATGGATTCAGGGTTACAGGATTTTCCCATATTTGGATGACTGGTTTCTGGGTGACCCATTGATGGAGTCTGTGCAGAAGGCCAGGGATTGTCTCCTCCATTTCTACGCATTTCTATAAACCTATAAAAATTCAACCCTAACCCCACACAAGGGTTGGTCTTCCTGGGATGTCATTTAGATACCACTCTGTCTACTGTATCTCTCCCTCAGGAAAAGATTCCTCTGCAGTCAATGCACTCCTGCTCACAAACGTCCGAATAGCATGTTTAGTTTTCAGGGTCTTGGGCGTGGTGGCTTCCTCAATTCTCCTTGTGGAGTTTGTTCATTTTCATCTGCGAATCCTTAAATGGCTTCTGCAGGTTCTATGGCCACAAAGCTGCCATCCTCTGTCCAAAATCAGAATCCTCACAATAACTTGAAAAAATATCTTCAATGGTGGCTTCAAGCTCAAGTGGTTTGATCTAGAAAGCCTTTCCAAGATCTAAGCCATATAGGTTCATAGGTGTGTACTAGGCTAATGGCCCTGGAGCTTTTAGAAGCCTAGCCCATAGAAGTGCTCTGGCATCGTGCCGCCCAATGTTAGTTCCCAGTGCCTCTGTCAAGTAGAGCCACTGAAGTGATCCCCACCGTGAACTTTCTATTTCCCATCCACTCATCAAGATTTCTCTTGAAGAGGGCCAGTGAGGTGCTCTGTTTAACATGTATAGGAAGCCTATTCCAGAGCATGGGCAGTCTCTGGGTGAGGAATCTGTCCCTCTAGCATGTTCTGTTGATTGTGGTAATGAGGTTGAGGTCTCTGGACCGTGTGGTGTGGATTGATTGGGATTCTTTAGATGTAGCATTTCTAACAGAGCTGGGTCAGACATGGCTTTGTAAGTTAAGCAGAGATCGCCTCTTAACAGACGATATGAGACAGAAAATAGCTGGAGTTCTTTTGAGTCTGTCCATGTAGGACATGTGTTTAAGGCCTAGGATCCTCTTTGTGAGGTACTTTTGTGGCCTTTCCAGCTGTTGCATATTTCTAGTGAGATACATGCCAGATGGGGCATTATACTCGATGATTGGCCTAATGAGGGAAGAGTAGAGAGAGATGATGACCTCTTCCTTCTTGGATGCAAAACCCTTGGTAATGAGATGTGCCACATAGAAGGATTTTCCGACCACAGTGTCAATGTGGTGGTCAAAGGAGCATTTACTGTCAACCTGTGTCCCCAGAGCTCTTATAACGCCTTCAGTGTTTAGTGGACTCCCATCAGTGTGGTAATTAGTGGGAAATAAATTTTTCCCAAAGGTGATGACACATTTTTTGGCATTAAGCTTAAGGCTATGGTTTTGACACCAGTCATTGGTCTCAGTGAAGCCTTTCTGTAGGATGTCTACATCACTTGGGGAGTTCATAATGGCTCCTAGCTTGCAGTCACCTGCAAACTTGGTCAGCCAGAGTCCCTCCGTGTTGGCCTGGACTTCTGAGAAGTAGATGCCAAACAGGAGAGGACCCAGGACCGATCCCTGTGGAACTCCACTCGTGACTGGTCGGCAGTCTGACTTGGAGTCTGCTACTTTCACACTGTGGGTTCTATCTGTGAGCCAATTTGCAACCCATCTAGTGATATAGGGGTTGATGCCTAATTTGGTGAGTTTATCAATAATTCCTGAGTGGGGAATTGTATCAAAGGCCTTGGCCAGATCGAGGTAGGCTGTATGAACTACCTTGCCTTCCACAGCTCTGCCGACTGACTCAAAAAAGTCAACTAGGTTGAGCAGGCATGATCTACCTTTCACAAAACCAAATTGCGTTGGATCTAGATTTTGGAGATTCCCTATATCTTTGTTAATTAGGTCCATGATGATGCTCTCCATAGCCTTACATGTCAGACTCATAAGGCTAATGAGGCAATAACTCCCAGGTTCTGTAGTCACTCCCCCTTTATGGAGAGGGATGACTGTAGCAGTGCGCCATTCGGTAGGGACAAAGCCTGAGGTAAGGCTGTGATTGAACAGGGCACACAGATGTGGTACCAGTTCACTTTGTAGTTCATGTAGAACACATCCAGGGTTATTGTCTGGTCCCATGGAAGCTGTATTCTTGGCCTTGGACAATGCAGCTTTAACCTGTGCTGCAGTAATGCTGAGTGACTGGCATTCCTCTGGTATTGTGATTGGTCCTTTGGGGGGGCTAAAGTTGGCACTAAATCTGTCGGCAATATCTGTTGGCTCAGTATAGGAGGTACCATTGTGCAGTAACTCTGAGGAAACCTGGGTATTGCCGTGGAGATTCTTGATATAACTATAGAAGGCTTTGTGGTTGTTTTTATTGTCTGCTGCAGTTCTGCCTTCATATGGCTTTAGAGGTTTTGATGAGGGATTTCAACTTTTTGTTGAGGCTAATAAGGGAGTTTTTCCAGTCTTTACCTTTTTTCTGCAACAGTTTCTTCCTTCTGTTGTAGAGTTTATTAACGGTAGGGTACCACCAGATTGTCTTCCTTTTTTTGGAGGAGAGCATCTTGGTTCTGTTGGGTATGGCTAGTTCCATGCATTTATGTACGTGTTCATACAGTGCATTGGTGTATGATTCGGCAGCCATGCATCTATTTTCCATTGGCATGGGTGCCGTAAAGTTAGCCACCTCTGTTTTTAGGAGCCCAAAGTCAGCTTTGGGGAAGTTTTTCATGGTGGTTACCTTTGCGGGGGCTGTGGGTGAAATGTGGATTTCCATGTTGATTAGTTTGTGGTCTGATCTAACCAGGGAGGAATTGACTATTGGTGTAAAGCAATGGTTGCCCATGTTTTTAATAACCAGGTCAAGGATGTTGCTTTATCTAATGGGGGTAAGAATGAGCTGGTCCAGGGCATTGGAATTGATGAATTCCAGGAAGGGTTGGGCCAGAGTATTGGTGCATGAGTAGTTTTCCCAGTTGAAGGAGGGGTAGCTGAAGTCACCTAGTATGAGTGTTGGGTTGGAGGGTTGGACCCTAATAGTTTCCGGGGTGCTTAGGAACGTGGAGTGAGAGTCTTGGGACATGGTTTGGGAACCTATAGTAGGCTACGACCTGAATCGCTGTCTTACCCAGTGTTAATTGTACCTGAAGTATCTTGGATGCATTATGCTGGGTTACTAGTCTGGAGGTGTGCATATCCTTTATGAATATGGATACACCACCACCTTTAGAGCTTCGGTCCATGTTCTGGGGCCGAAAGGTGTAGAATGAGTTATAGCCTGGTAGTGCAGGCGTGCTTTCTGCTGCTTTAAACCACGTCTCCGCTACAGCACAAGTGTCAATGTTCTCCATTTTGAGGAGTGCTTCGAGCAAGTGCATCTTGAGATTTAGACTTGTAGCTTTGAGCAGCATGACCCTCAGATTGCAATTATTTATAGCAGTTATGGTGGTAATTTGGTCTTTGGAACATCACCTAAAAAGGCACTATAGGGGTGGCAAGAGCCTTAGCCAGTATCTGGAAACCCAGGGGTGACAGATGCAGGCCATCTCTGGCAAAGCATCGAGGTCTGCCAATCATGTCATTCCAAGCAGAGAGAAACTGGATCCCCTTAGAATGACACCAGAAACTTAACCAATTGTTGAAGTCTATCATTTTCTGCTTGTACTGTGGTATCATTCTGGGCGATGGTAGGATGCTGCTCAGGGCTAGGGTCATACCTGCCTGGGTCACATAATCCAAGAGCTCCTCCATGTCTCTGTTCATGTAGTCCAGGGAGGTGTCTCAGGTCATTCACACCCACATGGACAGTGACAGAGTTGTGCTTGTGCTTGTTGTGGAGTGACCCGAGTGCATGTGTGTGTTGTCAGATTCTGGCACCTGATAGACAGCTGACTGACCTTCTCCTTATTCAACCTAGTGAGTGGGACATCAGTGTGCCTCACTATCGAGTCACCTATAATTATTGTATTGGGTAAGCTGTTTTGCCTTAAGGCCTTAGGGGCTTAGGTTTAGGGGCACACTGTGTAGGTGAGCTTATGTGTCTTATGGTTTGTGCTGTGTTGTGGTTGAGTGTTTCTGCATTGGAGGTCTCTACTGTTTTGATAGATTTCTGTTGAGCCTCCGTGAAGGTGGGTGTGTGGTTTGTGTTTTTATGTGAGAACTGTGATGGTGGGTATTCTGGAGGGCTGTGTGTTGCATATGGTGGTTCAGGTTTTGACCTTCTCTTGACCAGCTATTCTGGTCTTGGCTTGAGAGTGCATGGCTTCCAATTTGGATATATAAGTGCATCTCTCACAAGTCTGAATGTTGGGAGGTAAGAGGAGAGGGTTGTCCGTGTATATGAGGCAATTGCTACACTGCCTCAGAATGCCCAAGTTCATCAGGTTAATAGGAGAAAGCACATGGAACTGACCTTTAGATATGCCAGGAGGGATGGTCACTATTACTAAGTACTGGAGCTGTTTCCTTATATATTCCTTTTACAGGAAAAATGTCACACAAGGTATCTGAGTCTGTACAGAGCACTGCCAAACACTTGAGGGGAAACGAATACATAGGCCCTGAAAATTTAAGGATGAAGTATTTAGGCAGATGGGGGCATTTTGAAGGGGAATGATCCGGGATCGTTGAAAAGACAAATGAGGCCAATCTTTACATAAATGTCCTACAGCTGAGGGTTGTTCTCCTAAAACTGCAGGAACTTCAGGGCAGTCTTCCTCATGGAGCGAGTTCCATACAGACAGACAACATGACAGTAGTCTGGTATATGAACAAATAAGGTAGGAACAGATCCTGTCTCTTATGTTGAGAAGTTATGAGGTTATAGCAGCAGACTATGGCCTTCCACTGCTTTCTGATAAAGCATGGGGGGGGGGGTATTCATTCAACTTGCAGACTAGCTCAGCAGTGAACTCATAATGCCTTATGAATGGTCCTTCAGTCCAACGATGACCAAGGAGATATTCAGTGATTGGGCATTCCTTACTGTGACTTTTTTGCCACATGACCTATCACCAAGTGCAGCAGCTATTTTTCTATAATTTACCATCTTGCAGGACAGCCACCAAGGCATACTTTGTCTTAGTAATGGCCCCACGCCCTTCTGTATGCATATCCAACCTTTCCCCTGATGTCCAGATTTCTGCAGAAAGCATTGAGGTGCAAGGCAACAGTCCTCCTCATAGCCCCCTTTTTGCCCAGGCATATTATTTGCTTTTCTTTTCTAAGGCCTGACTTGAGGGAGCCTGCCTGGCTTCTAGATTCAGTGCCAGATCTGATCACTCACTCACCCAGATTACACAGTCTGCAATTAACTGCCTTGTTTTTCCAATTCCAGTCTCTAAGTAGGTAGACAGAATTTTTACAGCCTGTTAGAAACCATCTACTCTTAAGATCTGCTAGAGAAGATGGAAGAGATTTGTGCCCTGGACTAACCCACAAAACAATGAGCCCTTCTCCACTTCTGTAGCAGATTGTCTATGCTTTCTTGCTTCCCTCTTCAACTTGAGCTGTAGCTTCTCTGTTGTCAGAGTACAGTTAGCAGCTTTTTTCAAGGTTCCACACTGGGTTCCAGGAGCAGTCTGTAGCTCTCAGTCTTTGCAAAGCCTTTCTAAAAGGCACCTTTCTGTTACACCTGCTAGTTAAAGATCCAGTGCCACATAAAGACGTGAATTGCACAGTAGAGGCTCTCATCGAGCCTTGTTTTGAACCAGCTTCCTCAGCAGACCTGAAATACCTTTTTTGAAAGACTATTTTTGTGGCTGCTATTACTTCACCAAGAAGGATCTCTGGGCTCCATGCTGTATCTCCTGTTCCCATTACCCTACGTATCTTTATGAAAGTTTAGGTAACTCTAAGGACAAGTCCTTCCTTTCTTCCCAATATATCTTCAGAAACCAATATTCCTCAGCACATTTATCTAACAGTCTTTCCCAATTATAGAAACAAAGGGGCATATGTTCTATGTACCTTTGAGGTACACAGGCAGTTGCATTTTTTTACCTTCACGGAACAGATTTATTCAGGGAGAAAGAAGAGCATTTTTTCATTCACCCAAAACGAATTGGGACAAAAGGTGTCACTTTCTAGATGGCGGTCTGGTTGCATCTCTTTCATATGCTCACTCCTCAATAGAACTCTGTCTTGCAAGCCAAAGGCTCACTCTAGTAGGGCTGTGACTGCCTCTACAGCCTTCTTCAGAGCTCATTCTCTAACGAATGTCTGTGAGGCTGCCATCTGGTTTTCCATGCATACATTTATCAAAGACTATTAACTGAATTTCTACCTCCAAGACTAGAGCTTCCTTCAGAGCTGCCATCCTGAAGGGTCTTCTGTCCTTCGTGTTTCACTGTTGCAGTCATCACACTTGGGTTATCTGCCTGCAGGTAGTCCTCAGTCGGTTCGAATATCAGAGACTTAGTATTTCTGTGTCAGTTGCTGTCGCTCCAGGACTGATGTCAGGTCGTCAGGGGTATAAAAACAGGCAGCCGACACCATTACATCAGTCTTTCTTGCCAAGGAGCCCGAAGCAGAAGCAGTTCGCATGAATGCCGGTCGGCTGCTACCTGAGTTTTCATTTCCGAGTAGAATTATCCTGAAGTCTTCTAAAGCTAAGTACCCCATTGGGGACTCTCTTTTTTCTTGCTCTAACCAATGTCAATAAAAGGTAACAATTGTCTTGCCTGTGGAAAGCAAATACCATACCGAGATTTCCATTCTTACTGCTTCTTACCTCACTGTCGGTTTTGTGCCTTGTTCAGTGCTTGAACTATTCATTGTCGGGCCATTTTTGTTGCTAATTACTTTCGTTCTCGATCTCCGTATTCTGAAATGGCTTTGGTAAGCCATCTGACTACCGATCGTCTGAAAAAACGTAAGGATAAAGACAGAGAAAGACCACACAAGTCCAAAGCTACCGATGACACTTCCATTAAGCTCGTCAGACCGCCGGTACTCAGTGAGGTGCTTTCGCAGCCCCTGATGCCAGCTTCAGTGGATTTGCAGGCCTCTACCGAGACCTGTTCGGAGTCGAGTATGCAGCTAGATTCTTCTTCGACTATGGAACCTGTGGATGTCTCTACTTTGGATGGGTCTGGAGCCGCTGAGCAGGCACCGGCTTCTGAGGAAGTTCTTAGCACTACCGATGCTCGACACAAACTGATGACTTCTTTTGCATTTTCATTTCTGTCTAAAACTATCGAATTTCTAAGGCCAAGAGTACGTGCTCCGCCTAAACAAAATGATGAACAAAGCGCATACTCCTCCCTTGCCACAACATCAAATGCTTAAAATGGCAGAAGTCCTTATTATTCTGATTAGGGGAAGTCAGCCTTTCCCTGCTAAGAGAAAGAGACCTGTCCCCAGCAGCTTCAACAGACCAAGAGTCCGACGACTCTGAGGTATCTGATTATGAAGACTTACCCTTATCTGCTTATGAGGATTCAGATGCAGAGGAATCCATTCCCTCGTCTTCTCCTCCAGAGGATTTTTCTTTTTGTGAAACCTTGCATACTTTTAAGAGAGCATTTCCACTGGGAATGCCAAGACTATCCTCAGTCCAAAAAGACACTCAGAGAATTTCTAGATTTGCCACAACATAGGCCTTTAGCAATACCCCCAGTCCTGGATGTTGTGGATGATGTCTTTATGGAATCTAGTTTAACCCCTGATACTTTACCCCCTGCTCCTAGGAAACCCGACAAGTACTACAGAATAACTGACTGTCTCAAATTCCTTTTTAAAAATCCTACTGCTGATCCAGAGGTCATCTCCCAGGGGCCTAAAGGTATCAAAGCAACCACAGCTAAGAATCCCACCCCTTCAAACAGGGATTCTAGAGCTCTGGACAGATGGGGTAAGAAAGTATATACCTCTGCAACTCTTGCCATTAGGGCCTTGAATTGTCAGTTTCACATGCTGAAATACCAACAATATATTATGTAACTTATTAAACAAAAAATAGCTACCTTTACAGACTGTGCAAAAAATAAAGAATTGCATGAGCTTATGCATTCCGCAAGCCAAGTCAGCAACCATACATTGCAGTGTGGCTTTGACGCCCTAGAAGCATCTTGCAGGGCAGCAGTCACTGGTTCTGTACTGAGAAGGCATGCTTTGCTTAAGGAGCAGACCTTGCCAGACCATGTCAAATCAAAAGTTATTAGACACTCCTTTGAACAAAGATAAGCTGTTTGGCACCAAAGCAGAAGAGGTTCTTAAAAAGATGGAAGAAAAAGCTAAATCTATGCAGACAGTCAAAGTATTCCTGCAAGTACAGCCTCCTAAATTCAGTAGGCATTGCCCCTCAAAGCATTGGTCCTTTACAGCCCCCTTAAGGCCATCTTAAACTAGACCCAGGGGAAACAGACCCTCTAGACTACAGTCTCAAGGTATGCAGAGATCTAAGCAATGGAGTGCCTCCACCTCTAAAGCAGGGAGTGCTAAACCAACCCCTTACAGAAAGAATTCCCAATGACTTTTTAACTCCACTCCCCACGTCTGCCCAGCTGCTTGTGCCTCTAGGAGGAAAACTCACCCTTCATGAAAAAAATGGATTTTTCCATCATGATTTCCATCACCAAAGACTGATGGGTCCTCAACATCGTTTCCCAGGGGTGCACATTTAACTTCCACTCACTGCCAACCCCAAAAGAGTTCCCAGACCTTCCTCCAAACTAGTGGGCAGAGACACAAAACCAAGTTCAATCCTTGCTCTCTAAGGGCAATTCAGCCTGTTCCTGCGGAATAGATAGGTCAAGGATTCTATTCCAGACTTTTCCTGGTACCCAGAAAAGAGGGCATTTGGCGCCCAATCCTAGATCTTTCGATTCTCAACACCTTCCTGGTGGTACCAAAATTCAAAATGCTCACCCTGCGGCAGCTTCTACCTATGCTAGCCAAAGATGCCTGGTTAGTCACCCTAGACTTAAAAGAAGCCTATCTGCACATCCCTATAAGGGAGTCATGCAGCAAATATTTACGCTTCAGGGCAGGATCTATACATTATCAGTTCTCTGCACTTCCCTTTGGCTTATCCACTGCTCCCAGAGTATTCACAAAATGCCTGGCTCCAGACATCACTTACTGCAGACAGAGAAATATTTAAATTTACCCGTACTTGGACTGCCTGATTCAGGCGGACAGTCAGGAAATGCTGTTGCACACCTGACATTTGTAAAAGACCTTCTAACCTCCCTGTGGTACACCATCAATGAAACAAAATCAAAAGTAGTCCCCAGCCAAAAGATTGTGTTCCTGGAAGCAAGCTTGGACACAGCATTCGAGATGGCATTCTTTACTCCAGAAAAACAAGCCTTTCTGTCAGACTATTTTAATCAAGTGGCCACCAGAACCCAACTATCCACAAGGAAAATCCTGCAGGACCTAAGGTTCATGGCCTCATGCATCCTACTAATTCCATATGCCAGACTGCATATGAAGAAACTTCAATGGTACTTAAGTCTTTGGTGCCAACATTCTCAGGACCTGGAAACCATCATTCCTATAATACCCTGTCTAAGGGCAGAGTTTCCTTGGTGGGCAGCAGCATGCAACCACAACAAGGGACTGCCCTTTAGTCAATCCCACACCACCCAGACCCTAACCACAGATGCATCAGACTATGCCTGGGGTGCACAAATGGATGGCAAGTGCATTCACGACTACTGGAGCCCAAGTCAAATTCATCTGCACATCAACCAAAAAGAGATGCTAGCTGTGCAGCATGCTCTGACAGCTTTCAGATCCCTACTCTCACCAGGACACCTACTAATAAAAACAGACAACACCACAGTTATGTGACACATCAACAAGCAGGGGGAAACCCACTCTTACCCACTCTGCAGGCTAGCCATGGCCCTGTGGAACATGGCCTTGGACATGCAGGTCCATCAGCAAGCTCAATTCCTGCCAGGCAAACAAAACTCTCTGGAAGACGAGTTAAGCAGAAATCTCCTAGACCCACACGAGTGGCAACTAGAGGCCAGCACCTTCAACCTTCTGATTCAGAAATGGGGGACCCCAGAGGTGGATCTCTTTGCCTCCCCCTGCAATCATCAGCTCAGCAGATTCTGCACCAGGAGACCTCAAAGCAGGACCTGGAAAGTGGATGAACTATCCTTCCAGTGGGCATATCTTTCAATCTATGCCTTCCCCCCCTGCCCCCTCTCAAGAGTTTTGCTCAAGATAAGACAGGACAGACCAAGGACAGTTCTGATTGCCCCAGACTGGCCACCCCAGCACTGGTAGCCACTCCTGTGCAGCCTATCACCGGTGCCACCCTGGCATCTACACCAGAACCCAATCCTGCTCTCTCAGCAGTGGGGACAGATCTTGCATCCACAACTGCAAACCCTAAATCTTGCAGCCTGGCTTATTCCTTGAACTCTTCCCCAGTAACCAGCCTGAGCAGGCAGGTGCTGGACATAATTCTTGAAGCCAGAAGACCCAGTACAAGGAACTCCTATGCTGATAAGTGGAAAAGGTACTGCTCCTGGATTCAATCTAAAGGAGAGGACACAACTCTGCCCTCCCTGCCTCTAATCCTGGATTACTTAGCAGATCTGCTCCACAGAGGCCTATCCTTCTCCTCCATTAAGATCCATGCCTCTGCCATTTTGGCTCATTACAACACTGAGCCACCTCTCTTCTCTCACCGTCTTATCAAACAGTTCCTGAGAGGGGCAAACAACTTAAGGCCACCTATGAGAGCACTCACCCCTGCTTGGGACCTTAACTTTGTACTGGAAAAGCTCACTCTACCCCCCCCCCTTTGAGCCTGTAGCGTCAGCAGAGTTACAATTCCTCTCTTGGAAAACAGACTTGCTTCTGGCCATCACTTCAGCGAGAAGTTTCCATGCTGACAGGGTTTCCCTCAGGACTAACCTTTCTTTTATGCCTAAAGTGGTATCCAGTGTTATGCCTAAAGTGGTATCCAGTGTGGCTCTCAACCAATCTATCCATTTGCCAACTTTCTTCCCTAATCCTCAAAATAAAGGGGAAAGGATCCTGCACTCCTTGGATATGCACAGACAGCTCAAATTCTATCTTGATAGGGCTAAGCCCTTCAGGAAATCTGACCAGTTACTAGTCAGCTTTGCACCAGGGGCAGAGGGCAAGGCCATTTCAAAGCATCCAATTTCCAAATGGATAGCACGCTGCATCCATTTTTGCTACAAGCATCATGGGAAACCAAACCCTCGGGGTCAGAACACACTCCACTAGGGCAACTTTCACATCTACAGCTTTCCACAGGGGAGTCCCTACCAGGGACAGCCTGGAAGCTGCTTCCTGGAGTTCTGTACACACCTTCACCAAACATTACCACCTGCCTATTTTTTTTCCAAATTCAGGGCGGGTTTTGCAACAGCAGTCCTGCAAGGCATACTAGCCAGCCCCTACTGTTCTTCACTGCCTCCACCCTTCTTCAGCTTTGGGAATCTACCCAAGTGTGATGACTGCAACATTGAAACATGAAGAACATAGTACAGTTGTGTACACTTACCATAAATGTAGATGTTTGAGTGTATTCACTGTTGCAGTCCTGGTTTCCCTCCCTCCAGCCCCTCTCTCTCTCTCTCTATATATATATATATATATATATATATATATATATATATATATATATATATATATATATATATATATATATATATATATATATATCTCTCTCTCTATGTCCTTTACTCACCCCTTTCTGGGGTATTGGTATTTACTTTTTACTGGTGGTGTTTTCCCCACCATAACTTAGCTCCCTATTTGGGGCAAGAAAAACTGATGTAATGGCGTCGGCTGCCTGTTTTTACACCCCTGACATCCTGAAATCAGTCCTGGAGCGACAGCAACCGACATAGAAATACTAAGTCTCTGGTATTCGGGCCGACTGAGGGCTAGCTGCAGGCAGATAACCCAAGTGTGATGACTGCAACAGTGAATACACTCGAACATCTACATTTATGGTAAGTGTACACAACTGTACTTTCTCTGTAGCTTCGGATTCTGTCCCACGTCAGATCGGATGTACTGAATGAATAAGATACGAAAGTTACCATAATGATAGATCCTTTCATTCCAGTCTGTCCAATATGAAAGCCTCACCACCACCACCTTCCCCTTTCCTGCTGTACGGCCTGAAGGATCAGCATAGCTCAGCCCATTGGGTCCAGGCAGCACAGATCAGTAGTATCTGTACCTTTAGGCATCAGATTAGATCTGAGGTAAATCAGGAACAAGTGCATTGTGGGAATGAAGATTTCTTAAACTGGCTGGAGGACCCACATGTATTGGAAGGACTAAAATGCAGTAAAAAACTTTCATTTTTACAGTACTTGTGAGTTAAATAGCCTGTCTTACTCCTCTATCAATGTTCATTTGATAACGTTTCAGGATGTCTGCCCACAGGTCCCCTCTTTCAGTGCAGTCTTATGTCCTGTGTTTTTGAAGGGGGATCTGCAAAAGAAGCTCCCCAGAAAACCAGTGGCTCCTCCTTGGGATCTTAATTTAGTGTTCTAAAAACTAACACTTGCTACATCTGAACCAGCTCATCAGGCTGACTTGAGGGTCTTAGTATGGAAAACAGTTTTACTCTTGCAGTGGTCAGAGCAATGAATTCCTGAGTTACAAGCTCTTCTGATGGGTCAAATTCTCATTTTATACAAAGATGTTTTTTTGTGAACTAATCCTTATTTTCTGCACAAAGTGGTTATCCAGTTTACCAGTCTATCCATCTCCCTGTCTTCCAGAAGCTAAAAGGATATATTTATTTATTTAACATTTGTTTACTGGGAAAGTCGGACTTGGAATGAGCCAATTGTCAGCATAGGCCCAGGGAAAAATGCTCCAGATGCATGTCTTTGTAACATGGGAGGAAACCGGAGGACCTGGAAGAAACCCACATGAACGCAGGGAAGACATGTAGATTCCAGATAGAAGGCACCCCAGCCGAGAAATGAACTAGAGAACCACTTGCTGTGAGGCAACAACGCAAACCGCTACTCCGCTGCACCGTCCATACCTTGGATAGCCACAGACAACTCAAAGGACTAGCTTTATTTTCAACACCTTTATTAAATTATCTCTTAAGACTTAGGCAAACATACATTAACAGAAAAGAAAACAAGCCATAATAACATTTTCATTTTATATACATTATACATCGTATATATTTTCTTTCTTTATGACTGTCATTATTCTAACAGTACATAATTTGGTCAATTCCTGACTTCCCTTAAACGTCTCTCCACCTCCTGCTGAACGTTATTCTGCATGTGCTTCTACAATTTCCATTTATTTCTATGTAATTTGCTCATTTCCTTTTCTAAAGATCCCTCTTCCAGTTCTTTTATCAACTTTGGTACTATTGTGACTGAGCAAAATCATTCAAAACTTCTGATCAGTTTTTCATTTCTTGTAAAGATAAGTAGATAGGGCAGTCTGTGTCGAAGCAGAATATTTCCAAATGGTTGTCTATTACCTTTTGTTCCCACCATAACAAAACTATTCCAGGCAGGTCAAAGCTCATTATACCAGGGTCTTTGCTTCGTCTATTCCTTTTTGGAAAGGGTTTGATTCTAGAATGTATACTAGAAGCAGCAACATGGTCCTTGTGCATACTCTTGCAAAGCACTATAAACTAGATTCTTTCTCTAGGTCTAGGACAGGCTTTGTTAGGAACATCCTCCAGTGACGGCTGGACTCTTATTTCTCCTCCTCCTAATTCTGAGCTAAGGTAACTAACCTGTATAGTTTAAGCTGCTGCAGCAGTGATCACACTGATGGCTGTAGTACAGCTGTGTAAATAAACTTACCATAGCAGTAGAGGTTTGTGTGCAGTAGCCACTCTCTCCCTCCATCCCTATTATTTCTGTTCAGTTTTTTGCCAGGCTGTGAGCATGTGTTTATCTTTTCCTAGCTTTGTTCTCTCTGACTTTAGCCTCCTTTCTCTGTTGGTATGAAAGGTCTAAAGGTTTGATCCCCAGACCTGAATTTTAATCAGCTTGGCTTGAGCCGACTGTTTTGGTGCATGGAAGATGCTCTGAAGCTTTGGAAGTTGGCCAGCCGTTTTAGCTTATGCAGCATATAACACAAATACCTTAGGCTTCTGCAGCAGTAATCATTCAAACTGTTATGGTAAGTTTTATTTATTCATCTGAAGAAAATTATTTTTAAATGTGATAATGAAAGACTAAATTGTGTTTCTGTACCCCCCCCCACACACACACACACACACACATACACAGTTGCAAGCTTGAGAGGATAGTCTATCTTTGGACTCTCCAAATGAGGAAATTTCACTTGGTGACACCATTACAAAAATGAAAGACTTTTTTTTTCAAATTGGAGAAGAAAAGTGGGTTACAGAAGCAGTATTAAAAAACTTCTCAAAATTGACTCGTCTAAGTCTTTAGCTTATCAATACAGTGTTGGGGGCTTAACATCATGCATTCTCAGCTACATCAGTGTCATCAGATTCCCAAACCCTTGCTCCCAAAAAGCCTGAAAGGTATTATAGGGTCAAATATACCCATAGTTAACTTTTCTTATATAAAAAAAAGAAAAACTCTGCTGACCCTGCTATTATCTCTTTGAATGCAAAGAGAGGTATTACTTGGTTATGGATCACTGAAAACAGAAAAAAAAAATGAGGCATCCTTGACTGGCACTACTGTTGGCAAATACAGTAAAATGCTAAGGATCTTTCTGGTGTTATGTATGGTTATTTGAATTACATTGTCCTGACAGAGGTTTATTGTTTATATTGGTCAGATAGCCTAATGTCTCGCTTTCATGCCCCCCCCCCCCAACACAAGCCTTAGTTTCATTGCCGTCCTCAGAGCCTCTTAAAAAAGCAGTACTGTCTCATACATTTTGCCCACCCTGACCTTATGCAAATAATTTCAGCATGTTATTTCTCTCATGGCTGTCTACCCCACCCCTAAGTCTGCACTTATCAGACAGGTCTATTTATTCCCCTGCTTCTTGGGAATTCCGAAGTGATGGTGAGAGTTGACCAGTGTTGGCCATAATACAGGCAGTCAGACTTAGCAGTAGATCTGATGTTGTCAATTTTCATTAATTCCTCAACAGTTGGGTTCATATCTACCCCTCGGTTCTGACTTTGATGTTATTTTAGCTCATGGCCACTAGAAAATTCTTGAGCTTTTCCCATATCCATAATACACTACCTCTAACATTCCTCAGATCTCTTTCGCTGCATTTGCATTTGGACTTGATTGCTGTGAGCTCTCGAGTTTGTTTTTTGGGAGATAAGTCAAACTTTTTCCTATTATTTCTTATTGTATCATTAATAACTTTAGTTTTTTTTTTTTTTTTTTTGCTGTTTGTTATATTTATACTTCCCTTTCCCACACTGTTTGTGTATCTTCTCCTTACCGTAGTTGGCAAGTTTCTTTTCCCTTTCCCTTACACTTTACGTATACCCTTAAATACCATTGTTGGTATTTTTCTATCTCTGCATTTATATCTAGCTCTGTATATGATATACACATATATAGGTATATAGATATGAAAAAAAGATGTGATGTTGTCCTATCTCGCCTTCATTCTTACTAGGTTGGATTTGGATCCAATCCTCGGATCTGTCTCGGCCTTTATTTTCAAGCTCAAGGTCTTCTGCCAGCTCATGGCTAAACCCTATCCCAGCATGCACTATAACCTTCTCCAGATCTCGTTTGCCATTAAACAAGATTGAGTGCTTGTTCTGCTAGCTCTGGCTAAGTATTTCTTTTATTATTGTTCCAACTTTAGCAAAAGTAAATTTTTTGGCTGGTTATTTAACTTTTTGAGGTTATTGCTTAGTGTGTAATCCTTTTCCATTTTTTGTGGCTGTGTTTTTTGCTGTTGGCCTTAATTTTCCATTTTAGTTATTCTTAGCCCATTTAAGTTAGAGAGCTTTCCTTATCCTTTTATTTTCTCTCTCCTGGGCATGGCCTGTTTAAGTTAAAGGGCTGTGCCTCCCTCTTCTTTCTCTCCCTTCTTACTATAATTTGACCCTTTTTAGTTTATAGGGTCTAGTTAAAAAAACAAAAACTATATTATATTCTGTTCTTGTTGCATCCTTTTTTGCTGTTCAAGATAGGATTCAAAACCTTTAGGCTTCAAAAAATGTGAAGCCTGTGGTAAAAAGATGCCCTTAAGTGATAAACACACTCTTTGTGTCTGTTGTCTTTGGGCCATCCATCTCCAGGAGTCTTGCTCAAATTGTCATGCTTTCAATCAAAGAGCGCTCCTGGAGAGGAAAAACAAATTGATATTAAAAGGATTATTGAAAATCCCCTTCTCAGAGGCTTTAGAAGAAGGTCCAGGTTTATCTAAAAAGGATAAGTCTCCAACAACTAGATCTGACAAGTCTGATGCATCTGACAGGTCCAGGAAGAGATCTTCCTTCCTTATTGGAATGATCAAAAAAGTTGATAAAAATATCCTCTTCGGATCCAAAGCTTAACGGATTCGAGAAAATCTACATCTGCTCTGACACCTCGGTGCAGATTGAGTTCAAATTATAGAGCCGGTCTCCTACCTTGGAGCTGTTCTCCCCCACTCTCAGATCACCCATACTACAAAGGTCCAAGTCCCTTATCTCGACTTGATCTTCCAGGAGTCACTCTGTCTTCCAGGAGTCTTTCTGATGATGACCTAGATTGGGTGGTACAGAGGGTGCTGAGGACTCTGGCACTGGCTAAATTATTGTTGGATCCTGACCCCCACTTCTTTGGATCCTACCACATCCATCTCTTCTACTCCAATTCCTCCTCCAATCCATCCCCTGGTTTCAGAGTCAGAAGATCCAGAGCTGATTGTAGTGGAACCCTTGGATCCGAGATCTACTACGAGATGTACGGATCCATCCATGGCTCTAATTTCCTCGGCTTCATTGGAACTTGAGTCTGGGAGCTGACACTCTCCAGTCGGGTCCAGGGAGGCGAGTCAGATCAGGCAGTCGTCTGATCAGACTATGCCTCTTGGGGCCTTGGTGCAGTTGAGCTCGGCTCCTACCTCAGGCTTGGGCTCATCGTCTTTGGTTACTGGGGGGGGGGTCCTTCAGCTTCTTCAGCTCCAGGGATTTCCTTGGACCAGGGATGGGGGGGCTTTTGAAGGTTATGAGGAGAGTGCTGTCTCCACAGATGGCTCCGCTGTCATCTACGGATATTCTTCCCACAAAGACCCTGGTGTCCGCCTCTATACCTCTGCATCCACAGAGATGCAGAGATCCTAGGCCTCAGGATGCCCCATAAGGGTACCCCACACTCTTCTAAAACCTCCCCAGAGTACCCCACTGAGGAGGTCACTCAGAAAAGGGTATGCAAGAGGAAGCACCTAGAGTCCCCAGAGGTGTCCATCACTTCCGATACAGACCTCAATGAAGCTAAAGGGTCACCACGGTCCTCACTGAGGAGTCTGGCTACCTGAAGGCTTTTGGATCTCACCCTTCCACTTCTTGGGTGTCTCTGCCTTTCGATGAACTTATGGACTTAGTTTCACAAAAGGAGTGGGAGTCCCCAGACTCAGTGGAACCTGTCCTAGGAGGCCAAACAGATATATTATATCCCCTTCAGGCAAGGCTTTTCTGACCAAGGGAGTCCCAGTAGATGTTATGGTTGTGGCGGCAGCAACCAAGGAGGAGCTCTCAGAGACTACATCTGTCCATCCACTGAACAAGGAGTCTCAAACAATGGACAGGTATGGAAAGTGCATTTTTTTCAGCGACTTTTTCCCTCAGATGGCTGAATTACCTTTTTCATTTTACTAGATTGCAGAGAGACCTCCTGAAAGAGCTAGAAGATGCTCTCCAAGGTTCAGTAGCTGAAGAGGGGGCTCAGACCGTGTCCTCTCAGCTCTCTACCTTAAACTCAGTTGTCAATGCCTCTATGCGACTCTTCTCTTATGCAGCAGATGGAGCAAGTAGAGCAGGGGGTTCTGGAATTTCCCTAAGGAGGCATTCTTGGATGCACCTGTGTGACTTTGCGGAGCCCTTTAACTCTTCCTTTGCGAATGCCCCGTTCGATGGCTCATCTTTGTTTGGGCCCAAAGTCAAGGACACTAACCAGGTGTGAGCTGAAAGGAAAGACTCTGTCTGCTGTAGGAGTCTGTTTTTCCATGCCTACCAGACCTTATCCCATAGGTCAGAAAGGAAGTGGCAAAATGGTTCTGAAAATCTCAGTAATCTTTCCAAGAAACATGTAGTGAATCTTCTCCCAGGGGGCGAGGGGGAAGTAGTATTGCAAGACGACCACATGGCAGAGGGGGCCCACATAATCAGGGTGACAGAGATTCTTTCTTTGGCAAGCTCTTTCAGCGTTCCTAAAGGGAATCCCATCTGTCCATCTTTGGAGGCAGTCAGAGGCAGCTTATCTTTGTACCCAGAAACCTGATAATGAATAAAAGACAAATGGGTACAAAACATCATATCCAGAAGTTACATCATACCCTTTTTCCTTCTCGTTCCAAAGATGAAAAAAAGTTTCCGGATGTTCCACCCAGTCAGAAGGAGCAAGCAACTGTAGAAATTCAAAAGTTGCTAGACAAGAGTCATCTAAATAGGATCTGGAACTTGCTCAAGATTCTTTTTAGTTCCAAAGAAAACAGGGGACTGGAGACCAATTCTGGATCTTGGCATTCTAAACAACCCAGTAAAAAAGACCAAGTTACGGATAGTGACACTGCAGTCAATACTCCCAGTCCTGGGAAAAGACAATTGGATGTGCTCTATAGATTTCCAGGATGAGTACTGTCACATAAAAATGGACAGGCGATCCAGGAGACACCTGGCTTTCGACTGGGAGCGACCAGTTTCGAGCTGTACCCTTTGGCCTCACTACTGCCCCCAGAGTGTTCACCAAATGTATGGCAGTAGTTGTGGCTCACTTGAGACGTCTAGGATTCCAGGTGTTTCCATACTTGGATGACTGGCTTCTAACTGCCACGACCAGGCATCTACTAATACAAGTGACAGGCATAACCTTACAACTTTGCTCTCACCTAGGCATTACAGTAAACTACGAAAAATCTGCCTTACGGCCTTCTCAGAATGTGGTTTTCATAGGGGCAGAATTAGACTCAAACATGACAGCTAGACTCCCTCCAAAAAGAATTCAAGTTCTAAGACATAAAGTTTCATACCTTCTAGGAAAGAAGAAAGTACAAGCAAGGATAGAGCTAAAAGTACTGGAAATCATGGCAGCAGCAGTAATTCTGATCCCACTAGCACGTCTGCACATGAGAGTTCTACAGTGATTGCTATCCACTCAGTGGTCCATGCAAGACCTACCAGTATCTCACAGGATATTAGTAACAGAAGCTTGCAAGAAGGACCTTCATTGGTGGCTTTACTCCACTGAAGTAACTGTAGGTCCACCATTTGTTTTCCCCCAAACACTGGCCACAGTGACCATGGATGCCTCTCGGATAGGGTGTGGGGGGGTATTATCTGGGAGAGACAGTCCAAGGCACCTGGCAGGATCATGAGGCTCACTTGCACATCAATGTCCTAGAGATAAGAGCGGTGCTTCTAGTGTTGCAAGCATTCCGGGACTCTCTTCCACTGGGAACTATTGCAATACAGACAGGCATGTCAGTTGTGTGGTACATAAACAAACAATGAGGAACCAGATCTTTTCCCCTTTATCGAGAGGCCCTGAGAGTATGGCAGTGGGCAACCTCCTCCCAATGTTTTTTGATAGCAACGCACATCCCGGAGGAATCCAACGTGATAGCAGACAAACTCAGCCGAGAGATTCTGATGCCCCATGAGTGGTCCCTGAAACAAGAAGTAGGGGCCAGCCATGCTGCGACCTTTTTGTGACATCCATGATTGCCAAATGCAGCAGCTACTTTGCCCTTATACCCTCTCCAAGGGAGTCACCAAGGGATTCACACGATTGACCTTCGGGTCTCCTCTGTGCTTTTCATCCTTTCCCATTAATTCCCAAAGTACTTCAGAAAGCCAGTTGCTTGGAAAGGGACTTGATACTTATCGCCCCATACTAGCCTCATCAGATCTGATTCTCCTTCCTGTGGCCTCATCTTCAGGAGGAGTTTTGGATTCTGGACCCGGTTCCAGCCCTTCTGACTCATGTGTCAGGAACGCTCCACCCATCCCTTCAGACCCTCAAACTGATAGCTTGGCTGCTCCGATTCCAACTATAGCCAGGTTTCCAAATATATCTTCTTCAGTTAAGCACATCCTAATTTCCTCTCATAAAGCTTCAACAAGAAAGATACACAAGAACAAGTGGAAAAAATTCTTATTATGGGCCTCTCATAACCACATTGATCCCTTTTCTGCCCCAGTTGATTCCATTTTAGAATTCCTGGCAAAACTTTTCAGTGAGGGTGTTACTGCAGCTACCATTAGAGTTCAGCTAGCAGCTATATCCAGTTTCCATCTTGGTGAATCAGGCTCAGACATTGTCTCATAGGCTATGCAAAGCCTTTCTTAGAGATACCATGTTGTTAAGACCACCTATCAAAGATCCTCCAACTCCATGGGACTTAAATTTTGTCTTATCTCATTTAATATTTCCTCCTTTTGAACCAGCATCACCTTGCGAACTCAAAATTTTAACCTGGAAAACAATTCTATTAGTAGCAATCACCTCTGCTAGAAGAGTATCAGAGTTGCAAGCCTGGTGTATAAAACCCCCATACTTGCTTTTCCATAAGGACAGGGTGTCCTTACAAACAAATCCTTCCTTTTTATCCAAAGTATCATCAGAGTCAAATCTGAACCAAACAATAGACTTGCCAATTTTCTTCCCAAGTTACGAGAATACGGCAGAATATATATTGCATCTACTAGATGTGCATAGATAATTAAGTTTTTATTTACACTGAACTAAGACTTTCTGAAAATCCGACCAACTATTTCCTTTTCAGATTCAAAGAAAGGTTCTCCCATCTCCAAGGTGGCACTTTCAAAATGGCTTTCAGATTGCATAATTTTTATCTATAAGTCTCAGAATAAGGATCTTCCAGGAAGAGTTAAAGCCCAGTCCACAAGAGCCAATGCAACCTCTTCAGCATTTCTTGCTAGATTACCACTTGATACCATCTGTGCAGCAGCAACATAGGCAAAACCACATACCTTTATCATTCATTACAAAGTCGATTTGGCCTCCAGGAATAGGGCCTCTTTTGGGTCCATGAATGTTCTCCCTTGAGCCACCCAAGATAAGTGCTAAGGATGCTGTCCCAACCTGGTAAGAATGAAAGCGTGATAGGACAACATCACATAAAGAAGTTATGTACTCACCATAACGTTCCATGTGTGTTGCTCATCTTCACCTTCATTCTTACATCCCACCCTCCTTCCATTCCTACCCTTCTGATTCCTGAAAGACCGAGTCTGTACAATTGGAAGACCTGAATCTCTGACCTTTTTCTATTGACCCTGATCTTTTTTTCTATGACTCACTCTTTATAAGAGCAAACAAGATCTGGGGAAGGTTATAGTACATGCTGGGATAGGGTTTAGCCACGAGCTGGCAGAAGACTTTGAGCTTGAATATAAAGGCTGAAACAGATCCAAGGATCGTATCCGAACCCAGCCTGGTAAGAATGAAGGTGAAGATGGACAACACACATGAAACGTTATGGTGAGTACATAACTTCTATTTTTCTTCTTGCTTGTACTTTCCTTTATTTTATGATATGTGTGAAAAGGGTCCATCTGGATTCAAAAAGTGTCAGGAATGCGGACACAAATTGCCACTTTCTGATCCTTACACCTTTGTGTTAACTATCTAGGCCCACAACACCAACAAATCAGCTGTAAAATTTGTAAAGCTTTCAATCTGCGTGCTATAGCGGATAGAAAGAACAAACTTATTTTGAAAGGGCTACTACCCTCTTCTTTTTCGGAAGCTGTATCTAGGGCTCAGTCCCCCCAAACTAAAACTCAATGAGCCATCTCCTAAGCATTCTGGTCCTTCCGGATCCTCGACCCCCTCATCAGATCCGAACATGGAACCACCAAGGATGAAGCACAAAAAGACTGATCTGAAGATGGCGTCTACCATGCTGGTATTGGATGGTAAAATGGCTTCCTCTGATCCCAGTCTGTCAAATCTGAAGTCATTACTCAGAACTTCCTAGTCTCATTTTATAGATCCAGTACCATCCCCTTTCCTGGAATCCCTCCCGCACTTTAGATCACCATAAGTGACATCCTCTCCTTTTTCAAGAAGTCTGACCAAAGCTGATGTAGGCAGAATAATGAGGAAGTTTCTCTCAGCGCAGATACAGATGGGAGTTCTTCTGGCTGCTGTCCCTTTGGGTGAAGAAGCCCTTGTTAGCACTAAATCACCAGTCTTGGCTCCTTCTCCATGCCAACCTATTGTTTTGGAGCCCATGGATCCGAGACTTCTGGGACTGTCTGGATCGGCTCAGAACAGCATAGCATCTTCGACTCCAAAGCTTTCTCTGAGTGAATTGGCTCTGAAGGTTTTGGATCCGGACGACTCTCTGAACCAAAGTGTCCCTGTCAGATCTGAGGCTCTAAATTTTTCAGAGCCATCTCTACCCCTTGGAGCTTTGGCACTGGATAGCTCGGCTCTGACCTCTACCTTGGGTAGATTGGATTTGGGGCAAGGAGAACCGATGGGTCAGAAGCTTGTCTTCTTGGCTCTATTGACCTCCTCCTCCTTTCTGCCTTTGAGGTGGTGGAGATAATGTTCTCTGCTTCTGCAGCATTGACTGTTCCTCACCTCTCAGATCTAGTCTGTGAATCCCGCATGTCTCTGAGCCTTGAGCCCCATCATTCCACTCCACAGGAACAGCCAGCCTTAAGTATCTAATCTATCCAGCAAGGTACTATTTCTTCTGATACTTCTCTGAAACACCCCACCAAAGAAGTCCCGAGGAAGAAGTACAAGAGGAGGCACTTGGAGTCCCCGCAGGAGTCAATTACTGAAGATACAGATTTCGATCATGGTGAATAGTCACTAAGATCTCTACCTGAAGATGTCTCCTTTGGAGACATTCTAGACATCCTAAAGCAGAGGGATGGTTGGTCCATGGATAACCGTTCCAAAGAGGAATTTGTATTCCTGGAGGCCTTTGGGTCTGACCCATCCACCTCCTGGGTAACTCCACCCACTGACAAGCTCATTGACTTGATGTCTAGGCAGGCATGGAAGGAACCAGACACAGTTGAGCCAGTCCCCAATAGACCAGTCCAGATTCTGGCACCACCTGCAGGACAGGAATTTTGGAGCAAGAGAGTTCCCGTAGATGCCATGTTCATAGTGGTGGCCACCAAGAAAGAAAATGCAAAGCAGTGGTCTTCTGTCCATCCCCCAACAGGGATTGTAGGGCATTGGACAGATTTGGGAAGCATGTGCATGATTCAGCAACATTTGCACTCAGATCGCAGAATTATTTGGCACACTTTACAAAATTACAGAGAGGTTTGATTAAAGAACTTCCAAACTCCCTCTTGGGGACCAGTACTCCTGAGGCTCAGTCTTCTGTGGCCTCTCAGTTGGCTGTCCTTAAATCGATCACTAATTCGCCCATGAGGCTTATCTCCCATATGGCTGAAGGTACCTCAAGGGTGGGTGGCGGGTTGAGGAAGTTCTATTAGGAGGCATGTCTTGATGCACTGATGTGATTTTGTGGAGCCCTTCAAGTCTTCTTTTGTCAGTGCTCCTTTTGAGAGAAGCTGTTTGCTCAGCCCTGAAGTTAAGGACACACTCTCCAGGTGCGAGCAAAATTAAAAGACTTTCTCTGCATTTGGACTATGTTTTTTGACTCCTCAAAGGACCTTTTCCCAGGAATCAATGAGGAGGTCAGAAAATGTGGTTCAGGAAGTCCCAGGGTCCATTCCAAGATCCCCATGGAGATGATTCACCCAGGGGCAGAGGGAGGAACCTGAATGAAAGATGCCGCCCACACGGCAGAGAAGGCCCGCAGAATCAGGGCTTCAGAGACTTCTTCTCCAACAGACCCTACCAGCACTCCTGAAAGGAGGCCCAATTGTCTTCCTCTGGAGGCAATCAGAGGTCATTTATCCCTGTACCAGAGAGCCTAAATAGACATTACAAAAGATAGAATGGTGCAGAGGATTATTTCCTGAGGTTATATAACTTCCTTTTCCCTACCACCTCCACCTGTATGCAAAATTTTTGATGTTCACCCAGAGGAAAGTAGCGGCACTAGAAATACAAAAATTGCTAGAAAGAGTCATCCAGGAGGTCCCGGCAGACAAGATAGAATCCAGAACTTACTCAAGATTCTTTTTCATGCCAAGAAAAGAGGGGACTGGAGACCAATTTTGGATCTCGGCAGTCTGAACAAATCAGTTCAGCACACCAAGTTCTGGATGGTCATGGTTCAGTCCATTCTGCCCTTTTTGTACAAGGATGACTGGATGTGCTTGATAGACCTTCAGGATGCATCCCATCACATAAAAATGAACATACAATCCAGAAAGTATTTACACTTCTGGCTGGGAGCCAGTCATTACCAGTTCAGAACACTACCCCTTGGCCTCAACACAGCCCCCAGGGTGTTCACCAAATGCATGGCAGTAGTAACAGCTGACTTGAGAATGAAGGGATTCCAAGTGTTTCCATACATGGATGACTGGCTCATTAGCCTTCCCCCGACCAGGCATCTACTGATAAGAGCTCGAGACCAGGTACTCCAAACTTGTTCCAGTTTAGGGATCGCCATAAATTACAAGTTTCTGTTAGAACCATCTTAAACATTGGAGTTTATAGGAGTGATTTTCAGCACAGAGTCCGTGACAGTTTTGCTTCTTCTCTCAAGAGTACAGACTATGAGGTTCCAGGTCGGAAAGATAATTCAGAAATCCACAATCTCATCCTGATTGACCCTACAAACCTTGGTATCAATGTCTGCGGCTGTAGGTTTAGTGCCCTTAGCAAGATTTCACATGAGAATTATTCAATGGATGTTAGCAATGCAATGGTTTATTATTTATCGGCACATGTCCACCCAGATAAGTATTACCCAGGCAGGCAAAAGATATCTTTGGTGGTGGATTTGGTCAGGTACTGCAAGGCCGTCCCTTCATTCTCCCTCAGCCGAAGGCCATAGTGACCACAACACTTTCCATGTTGGGGGGGTGGGACACTTCCTGGGGAAAGCAGTCCAAGGCACTTGGTCCCCTGAAGAGGCCAACACATATCAATGTCCTGGAAATGAGAGAGGTGCTGTTAGTGTTGCAGGCTTTCCAAGACTCTCTCTATTTTGGGACGTTTGTGATTTAGACAGACAATATGTCAGTGGTTTGGTACATCAACAAATAAGGAGGAACCAGGCCTTACCCCTTGTGTCGAGAAGCTATAAGAGTGTGGCAATGGATGATCTCATCCAACCAGTTTCTGATAGCAAACCACATTTCAGGGAAGTCCAATGTGATGGCAGACAAATTGAGTAGGTCTAGTCTACTACCTCACGAGTGGGCTCTCAATATGAAGGTGGCAGAAATGATTTTTTGCTAATAGGTCCAGCCTTGCTGTGATCTCTTTGCATTGCCCCTAAACAACAAGTGCAACAGCTTCTTTGCCCTAATCCCCCCAGCAGGTGAATTGCTGAGAGCTGTTCTACTATTGGACCCCGGTCTTCTCTATGCATATCCCCCAACTCCATTGATCCCCAAATTTCTGCAGAAAACTTTCTGGTTGAAGAGCAAAGTCATCCTCATTGCACCTTACTGGCCTTGACAGATTTGGTTCCCCTTTCTTTAGCCTCATCTAGTCTATTAACTTTGGATTCTGGATCTGGTTCCAGACCTTTTGTCTCACCTGACATGATTCACCCCAGATATTGCAAACCTAAAGGTGACTGCATGGTTTCTCCACTTCCGTTAATACCCAGGCAACATATGCTCTCTTCCCCAGTTCATCCTATACTTCTGTCTTCTTACAAAGCTTTCACAACAAAACTTTATAGAAGTAGACGGAAAATGTTTTTACATAGTGTCTTTGAATTTCTGGCAACCATTTTCATCAAAACTTTATAAGGCATTCTTGAGAGGTATCCTTCTTTTGAGACCCCTTATGAGGATCCATCTCCTCCATGGGATTTATATTCAGTACTGCAGGCCTTAATTGATTTCCCTTTTGAACCAGTAGCAAAATGTGACCTGAAGTTTCTGACCTGGAAGACTCTATTTTTGGTAGCCAGCACCTCTGCTAGAAGGATGTCAGAACTCCAAGCATTATCTTCTAACCTCTCTAAAGTTATCCCAAAATTTTTTTTTGTTTTTCAAATACATTTGAATGAATTCCATAGTATTTATACATAGCATCTTAAAAAATATGTACACTATTTACATTAGCCTGACACTATAACAAATCTTAATGTATACAGTTACTTTATAAGTATGTCTAATCCATTATCAGAGTGTCTGATCAATTATTGACTAGTGTAAATCAGCTATAAGACTTTCCCCAAGGGTTGTTGATAAATGTCTTTGGATAAATTCTTAGTTCTTTAATTTTAATTTCTAATACTGCTGTGGTCTTCAGTAGGCTGTAGAAGTCTTCCAAAGTTGGTATTGTGTTTGCATTCCATCTTCTTGTTATACACTTCCTTGAAATTGCAAGTATAGTCCATACTAGATACATGTTTGACCTATTCAAATGAGGACTATCGTTCACATGTAATAATACAAGAGCTTTAGTTAAATAAAATGATTCATTAAATAAAGCTTGTAGAAAGTTAATACCATTCCAAAAAATGGCTTAATTTTAACACAGTCAAAGACAACGTGGTTCCAATCTGCATTGTGTACTTGCTTACATCTGCAACATATTCCTTTTAATGAATAACTAATTTTACTGATTCTGTTTGGGGTTAAAGATGCTCTGTCCAAGCATTTCCAATTAAAAAGTTTCCAGTATTCTGTAAAGGATATATATTTTATCGATAATAAGATATTTTTTTAATATCTTCAGTTAACTGTATTGAGTGTCCTTTTGTTATATATTTGCAATATGAGGTTTTGGGTGTTGTTTTATAGTTTATTAATATTTTGTAAAATTTTGAAATGCTGTTTCCCATGCCAAAGTCATTATATATGATTTCATATATGTATTTTGTAAATTTAGGTATTTCGTTAAATTAAGAATTGTTAATTATTCTACTTAAATCTTGCGAATATGACAGAATACTCTGTAAAGTTAGCCAGTCCTGTTGTGGAATTTTGTATGTTGTTTTTATTACTTGCATATCTAAAACTTTTAGTTCTTTGATGCATTGGAGCCAACAAATGAATCCTTTCTGTTCCCAGGAATTAATAATTTCTCTATATATTTTATGTGGAAAGTTCTTTGTGACTATAAATGGTGTTAAAAGATCTAACCAGATTTTAAATCTATATTTGCATTAATAATGTTCCTAAATGAGTCAATGTAATAATTAATCATATGAGTTTTAGTGGGTTTAGTTATGCTATATTACATAATGTGTGCCATGGCAAATTGTTTTTGTCTGTCTGAAATTTTTTTTGTAAATCAAATTAATTTATTGATATTACAGTTAGTAATTATTTCCAATTTGCAGAGTAATTTGGACTTATCCAATCTGAGATTGTTTTAGATATTGATGCTTTTATATATGTTTCTATGTCAGGAAAGTTTAATTCTCCCTGATTTCATGGTCTGATATGATGTATTAAAGCTATTCTGTTTCTTTTGGGAAACCATAACATTTTTATTAGGCATGAATTTATTTCTTTAAGTATATTCCTTTCTGGTAACAGTTGTATTGGCAAGGTTATATATAGGATCTTGGGCAGTAAAACAATTTTTATTAACTGTAGTCTATCTTCAAATGTTAATATTATTTTGTTCCATTTTTCCACAGAGATTTTAATTGTATTGATATTATTGTGGGTTTTTGAGACTAATTCATTATTATCCTTGCATAACTCAGTTCCTAGATATTTTAAGGTAGATTCTTGTTTCCCTATGATGTGATTCCCCCTTAGTCTGCAGTTCTTTTTTTATTTAAAAATAAAAATTTTGATTTATTGAAATGGAGCCCTGAAGTCATGTGAAATTTGTCAATTAATATATCTAATTCTTCTAATGTCTCTTTTGTATTAGATAATGTTAGTAATATGTCATCAGCAAATAGCATTACTTTAGAATTGTATTGTTCATAAACATCTATTCTTTTGATTTTTATATTGTTACAAATTGAATCTGCCAATATTTCAATAGCCAGAACAAATAGAATCAATGACATGGGACAGCCTTGTTTATTGCCTTTTGTTATATGCATAGATTCAGAGGTAAAAGGACTTAACTTGACATACACTAAATTATTTGTATATATATTCTTTAGGAGATGAATAAAGGATGCAGGAAATTCAAATAGCATTAGGATTTTGACTAAATAGTCCCAATTTAGGGAATCAAAGGCTTTCTCTATATCTAAGCCAATTATGAGTGTTTCTTTATTTTCTTTGTTAACATAATCTATCAAAGAAATTATCCATTTAATATTGTCATGTGTGTGTCTATGATATATAAATCCAGTTTGATCATTATTTACTGTTTTGGATAGTGGCATTTTCATTATTTTATTTAATAGTGTCATAAATATCTTATAGTCATTATTTAATAATGATACAGGTATATATGAGGTACAGGAGGTTTGGGGATTTGTTTTCCTTTAGGATTGGGTGATTAAGGAATATCTCCAAGAGGGTGGTATTAAAGCTTGTGACTGAATTTCTAATAGAGTTTTATGGAAGAGGGATAGTATCTTTGAAGGGCAAGATTTATATATTTCCATAATTATGCCATCTATACCTGGAGCTTTTTTATTTTTTTCTTTTATTGTAAATTTCTTTGTAGGATATGGGTGTTTGCAGATCTACTTTTAATTTTTCTGTTTTTTTATTAGAACATTTTTTATCTAGATTTAATTGATCAATATGTATATTTTCTTTTTGGAAATGTTCCACATAGTGATTTCTATAGGCATCAAGAATGTCACCTATTTCAGAGACATTTTTCCCTTTTTTTGTGGAAGATACTTTTAATGTTGTTAGCTTTTGATTGTATTTTGATTCTTGTGGATAAATTATGTAGATATTTGGGAGAAGTGGCCAAGGTATTAATTTTTAGTTTTTCTAAAGCAAAACTAGTTTTATGTGTTAAAATTTCATTGTATTTATTATTTAATACTTCTACTTTCTTTTTCATCTCCAAATGATTTTGATTTTTTTCAGCTTTTACTGACAAAAGCTTGGATTGTAGATCTAATGATTCAGAATCCCATTCTCTGATTTTGTTATGTCAAGTTAGGGTTTTACCATATATATAAGCTTTTAATGAGTCCCCATATCATTATTTTATTTATCTCTGTGGTGTAATTAATAAATAAGAACTGTAATTCAGATAATCAGGGTTTGAACTCTTTAATTTTAGTTATATATGCAGGAATTCTGGAGTTAAAGATTAATGGTTTGTACCCATTTTGAAGTTTTAGTATCAATGAAGTGTGTTCTGAAAAGGGGCAGGGAGTGATTGAAATATTAATGATTTTAGAGTGTAAGTCCTGGGAAGCAAATATTTTATTTATTCTAGTTTGGGTACCAAATCTATGATCTTGATGGGAAAACAATAAATATTTATCTTTAAATTTGAAAGCATCTACAAGATGAAATGATTCTACCCACTTGTTTAAAGCTTTTGATACAGCAGATGTATGCAGCTGTATTTTATTTGTAGTTTCAGAAATATTAAATATACAGTTAAAATCTCCTCCTAATATTAACTTGCCTTTATAATTATTAGAAATGAAATCCAAGTGTTTTTAACAGTTCCTGTTCCAGTGCTTGGGAACCAGTATAGATTGGCTAGGGTCTATATTTTGTTATTATATGTAACTATTACTAATGCCATAAGGCCTTCTTTATCGTCATAAATGATTTCTGGGTTAATCACATTGGTTTTTCCATAAAATTGTTACTCCTTTTCTCTTTGTCTAATAAGTGGATTGCACCAATATCATATATTCCTTAGGATTCCATTTGTAATTGTCATTTCTTCTGAAATTGATTTCTTGAAGGAAGATAATTTGTGCTTTGTTCAGTTTTAAATATTTCAGTAGATTTGATCTCTTGCTAGGATTGTTTAAGCATTGGTATTTAAAGATAAAGTTAAATCCATCTTAGGTTATTTAGACTATGTATTTTTTGTTTTATTGTGACTATTAAACCTTTTCCTCTAACTATAAAGTATACGTTTGACCTTTTAAAGGAAATTATCAGCTTTATACTTTGAGTGTTTACCAATAAAGTAATGCTTTTGTCAATCATACTAAAAATGTTTTTGTGCAATAACACATTTAAATTAATAAATGTTAACAAAACTAAGATCCACACTAGCCATGGAATGAAAATCATTCCTAATCTGATGGATAAACCTAAGTCCATCAGATTATCACTCATACCTTTACAATCCAGAACATCTAAGCTTCATAAATTGAATTATCATATGGATAATATTTGTAATAGGAATAAGCAATATTTAGATTATTTTGAACATATATAGTACTATTGTAGATTAGACAGAATTCTAGTACAATATAAATGTCTGCTTATTGTATAAACAATACTTACATGAAAGATCACCTGACAAGCAATTCAGTCATAGTAAAGTAGGATGTATCATATATAAAACCTCAGTAAAAGATTATAGCACACAGTTATTTAACATATTCACCCTTATTGATGAAGTCTCTCAAAACGTATTACTTAATATAAATAGATGGTAATAATATTTATACTTAATGTTTATAATACAATGTATTTTGCTGGTTATATCAGAAGTTATATTTCATTGTTTGCCAGCATTTAAGTAATCACTTTGTTTGTTGCTAACTTAAAGCATCAAGTTTGTTTTATGTGAACATTGATGAAAGTTGGTGCATTTTAATTATCAGTATATCCCTCTTCCCCCCATTTCCTACACATAAGGATTTTCATATTTGTCATTTCTCAGTATACAATGAGTGAAATTATAGGTTAAAAATAACAAATTCACTTATTGTGATTAATGATTACAAGTTCCCTTTCCATATTCATAAATTGCCATTTTATGGCATATACTGAAAGTTTTTAGATTTAAATGGCAGCATTATATTCTGTATAATCAGCAAAGATTAAAATGAGTGATTATTTTCAATTTAATACTATTTTTTAGAATGTGATTGTTACATTCTGTGACATTCTTAGTTCAGGCTTCTATTGTTTCCCTTGAACAACTTTGTCAGTTTGTCATGTATAAAACATTAGTTACCTTAGTAGCAGCTTAAGTATTGTGTGGTCAAGATGGGTTACAAAACCACAATTCAATTTAAAGCAATTATATGACTTGCTCTGCACATTTACTTGTATGAGAAAATCATCATGCTTTCCCTTGATGTTCAATATGGTGTATGTCATTTATGACAAGTTAAAACAGTAGTGTTAGTATACACAAGCCCATGTTATTAAACTGTCTGTTGTCAATTTAATACTATTTGTTCAGAATATGATTGCTACATTCTGTGACATTTCAAGTTCAGGCTTCCATTGTTTCTCTTGAACAACTTTGTCAGTTTGATGTCATGTATAAAACATTAGTTACCTTGGTAACCGCTTAAGTATTATATATGGTCAAGATGGGTTACAAAAACTACAGTTCAAGTTAAAGCAATTGCATGACTTGTTATGCATATTTACTTATATAAGAAAATCATCATGCTTCCCCTTGATGTTCAATGTAGTATGTCATTTATGACAAGTTAAGACAGTAGTGTTATTATACAGAAGCCCATGTTATTAAATCCTGTCTTTAATATCTAAATTCAGTTGACAGTTTCATCTTGTATGACGATTATATATTTTATGTGTAGATTTACTAAAATCACACATTACACAACTATTGTGTGTGCTTTTTTTTTTTTGGCTGTTGCTTAGTTATTTGAGAGACCACAAGCTGTAATGCTTATTAGCTCCTTCCAAGCATGTATTTTATACAGTCCATAGAATTTAAATTATGAGACCCTTCTAGTTTCTTATTTGTTATAAGTATATTTCCATCCTTATATACACTCATATCAATACTTCAGGCATGGGCAACAATGCCCATCCAGTTTTGCCAGAATACCATTCACTAGTTCATGTGGTGTGTTTCCAGGCTGTTCTTAAAATATCCAAACCAATATCTGTCCTGTTCCATTTTACTAGCCTGTTCCATGCAGTTGCCACTCTGCCAGTGAACCACTCAACACTCCTTCCATTTCCACAGAAGGAAATCTGATGAATCTCTAGCACTTCCTGGCAACCCCGAAATACCCCTAGAATCAGCTATCCCCATATGCCCAACACCCCAGAGCAAGCTCACCTTCCAGACCACTGCAAAGGGTACTGCACAAGACCAAGTGCTCTTAGTCTTTCACAGTAACTCAGACTTTCACTCTTATGTATGTCCTTAATGTGTTTGGACCAAATACATTTTAAATATAAAATTGCGCTTATTATTATTATTTTTTTTTATCAAAAATCAACTTAATGAGCTAAACGAAGTTTTGGGAGAGCATCAATATGTGTACATGTGGTTTAAAACAGCCCTTTTATTATATATATTTTAAACCAAAAACTTCATTGCCAAGAATCATCTCGGAGGGTCCTCCGAGCCATTAAGCATTATCATCACTCTGTCTCCATTACCATAGCAACCTGGGAGCGTCTGTTTCTGTTATTGTGTCTGTGTACTGCATACCAGATGCTCTCGATGCACCTGAAGCAAAGGTTCACTTCACTGTGACTTCAAGCCTAAATTCCCTCCCTTTCAGTGAGGCAGCAGCCAGGAAATGAACAGAGAGCAAAACAGATAAAAAAAAACCTCCAAACAAGCTGCCACAACAAGAGATAACAATTCTTCCAGCCTTCCCATCTCTCACTCAGCAGATGTATAAACAAACTATTCTCTTCCAAAATATCCCAAATCACAGTTTTATCCACCCCCTTTCCCTGGATCCAGGCTAAAACACCAAATGTCTCTTCATAATACACAAGCATCAGTAAACCTTGATCACAAGCTGCAAACCACAGTTTTCCGGAGACGAAAACGGCAACATACAACAGCTGCCAGACGCAGCTGCATCCACACATACCATATCAGGATTGATCAAACAGCACTCAAAGCTATGATACCTGCCATAATTTATATTAACTATGTTTACACAGAATATTAATAACATTTGTACTAGCTGCCAGACGCAGCTGCATCCACACACACCATATCAGGATTGATTAAATAGCACTCATAGCTGTGATACCTGCAATAATTGATTTTAACTACAGACAGAATAATGATGACATTTGTACTAAGAGCTTGCTACTATTATTTAACCAGGATATACATGACATTTCTGAATCATACTTTAACTGAAGAAGGCATTAGTCTCCATGACAGTATTATTTTTCAAAACACTCTACTGTTACTGCTGTTATATATGATGTCAATTTGTTACATTTGAGTCTGAACTCTGATGAATGGTACCTTGTTGAATTAGTTAATCAATTCCTTAAATTGTTATAAGTAAAATCAATGAAAAATGAACAGGGTAAGTATTCATTGAGTTCAAGTAGGGGAATAGAAGCTCCTATGTTTGCATTATATGTTGCTTTGTTTGGCTTATATATAATGTAAATAGTAACCCATCTTGACCTACCTTTGTTTGTGAAGAATTATTTGACTATTTGAACATTCTGAATAAATCATTACTGTTTCTCAGCTGTTTAGGAAACCCTCCTTTTTTTAAAATAAAAACAGATGACAAGTGATGTACTATATCAGTTGATACTTTGAGAGAGGTAGTTGTAAGAGTTATTTTTTGGGACAGCTATCTTGGAATCAGTTGTTTGTTTCTTTTATTCTTTTAAGAGTAGGGGCTATCCATTCCATTTCTTCTGGGATATACACTACGTTGTTGTTTTTGATTAATATAGTAGCTTCTTCTAAGTCATTAAAGGTTCTCATCTCATTGGCAAAAAGTATTTGTATCTTGGCTGGAAAGGCCAGCTGTGCTTTAATGATTTGTTTCAACAGTTTTATTATTGGCCAGACTTTTTTTTCCTTTGTTCTAGTATTCTGGAAGAATAATCGTTGTCAAACCTTATCAGGCTTTGATTGTATTTTAAGGGTGATTTTCTCCAAGCAGATTTTAATATTAGTTCCTTGTCCAGAAATGAAAGAAATTTTATAACTATGGATCTAGGTGGAGTATTTGTTGAGTTAGAAGCAGGTTTCCTCAGTGCTCTATGCACCCTTTTAACTCCAAATGAAAGTCCCTCTTTCAAGTCTAAAATTTCAGGAATCCAGGTTAAGAATGAAATAATGTCTCCTCCTTCAGTGTTTTCAGGCAGTCCAAAGATCCTTATGTTGTTTCTGCTTTCCCTGTTTTCTAAGTCATCTATTTTGTTAAGCAGAAATTATTTTTGGAATTCTTCCTATTTGAGTCTCCGTTCAATGTCATTTAGAAAAGTCTATATATTTGTTATTTTTGTATGGTGTTGTTGTAATAGTTAATTAAGAGTATCAGTCTGTTTTTGAGAATTTAATTTGAGGTTTTCTAAGTAATTTTTAAAGCCATCTATCTTCAAAGATTATTCCTGTAAGGTAGATGTCATCAACTGCAGTTAGTTTTTCAAAGCAGCATCTGGATGAGAATTCCTTGAGTTCTTATTCAGTGATTCAGTATATCTCCAAGTTACTTGACAGGAACATTTTTGTATATCTCCACCAAAATTGATATTTATGTAGTTAGTAGTTTATCTATAGATTTCTGATGTTTTAAACTTGAAAATAGTAAAACTTTCCTATATTATTATACTAGTGTATGGAGCTCTCAGAATTCACTGCTCTTAGTTGGCCATCTAGGTTCCGCCTCCTCTACTTAAGTTTTCATAGGGATAGGGTGGCATTACAGACCAATCCTTCTTTCCTTCCTAAAGTGGTGTCAGAATCCATCATCAACCAATTCATTAATCTGCTATTTTTCTTTTCAAATTTTACAAACAAAGGTAAATATGTTACACTTGCTGGACATTCATAGACAGTGATGTTTTTTACTTACTTTACAGCAAAGGACATCAGAAAAACAGATCATTTGTCTCCTTTGTGGATTCCAAATTTGGTAAACCAGTTACTAAGATAACTCTGGCAAGATGGCTAATGGACTGTATATCATATGTCTACAACAAGCTGGGTCCATCCTTATCAAAACCTTTAAGATCCCCTTCAACCAGGTCTATGGCAACAGCTTCAGTGTTTCTATCTAGGCCTTCCATTTTTGATGTGTGCGGCTGCAACTTGGGCTAATCATCATACCTTTATTACAAATTGCAAACTGGATCTGGTCTCGAGAGGAAGAGCAGCCTTTGGCTGAACTGTGCTCAGGAATATCCTTCCTTAGAGGCTACCCGGGGATTTAGGTAGCTGGGGACTCTGTCCCAACTGTTGAGGAATGAATGAAAATTGACAACATCAGATAAAGAAGTTATGTATTCACCATACATTTGTGTTGTCCATTTTCATTCTTCCTCAACTAAGCTCCTCTCCTACCAATCTCCCTACTTTTTCAACTCATGACTTCTGGAAGAGCAAGAGGTTATAAGAACACCACTGTTTCTTATGTTGAGCTCCAGATATTGGTTTCTTCTACCAGGATAGTTATAATAATATCTCATGGATTATGTAAACCAGCAAACAAGATTTGAGGTATGTTAGGGGCAGTGCATTATGGGTAAGGGAGGAACCAGAGAGATTTCTAGTGGCCATGAGTTAAAATAATGTCCAGAGTCCGATCCCAACTCAGTTGTTGAACATGGACAGCACAATTGGAATGTTAAGGTGAGTACACAACTAATTTTATTTTGCCCTTGAAAGCATCCTGGCAATAAGGGTGTATTTTAGTATGGCCATTAACCCCCTCTTCTGGGAAAGAGATAAGAGATTTGCAACACAGTGGTAGCCACAATCCCCAGTCTGTATGGGTACATGCTCCTGTGAGTGGTAGCTACAATCCCCAGTCTGTATGGGTGCATGGTCCTGTGTGTCCACAGTGAGCTGCTATCCACAGTTCCCAGTCTGTATGGGTGCATGGTCCTGTGTGTCCACAGTGAGCTGCTATCCACAGTTCCCAGTCTGTATGGGTGCATGGTCCTGTGTGTCCACAGTGGGCTGCTATCCACAGTTCCCAGTCTGTATGGGTGCATGGTCCTGTGAGTCCACAGTGAGCTGCTATCCACAGTTCCCAGTCTGCATGGTACTGTGTGTCCACAGTGAACTGCTATCCACAGTTCCCAGTCTGTATGGGTGCATGGTCCTGTGTGTCCACAGTGAGCTGCTATCCACAGTTCCCAGTCTGTATGGGTGCATGGTCCTGTGTGTCCACAGTGAGCTGCTATCCACAGTTCCCAGTCTGTATGGGTGCATGGTCCTGTGAGTCCACAGTGAGCTGCTATCCACAGTTCCCAGTCTGCATGGTCCTGTGTGTCCACAGTGAACTGCTATCCACAGTTCCCAGTCTGTATGGGTGCATGGTCCTGTGTCCACAGTGAGCTTCTATCCACAGTTCCCAGTCTCTATGGGTGCATGGTCCTGTGTGTCTACATTGAGCTGCTATCCACAGTTCCCAGTCTGTATGGGTGCATGGTCCTGTGTCTCCACATTGAGCTGCTATCCACAGTTCCCAGTCTGTATGGGTGCATGGTCCTGTGTCTCCACAGTGAGCTGCTATCCACAGTTCCCAGTCTGTATGGGTGCATGGTCCTGTGTGTCCACATTGAGCTGCTATCCACAGTTCCCAGTCTGTATGGGTGCATGATCCTGTGTGCCCGCAGTGAGCTCCTGCATTTGCTGCTTCCTTGGCTGAACAGCCACCTATCACGGCCCCTCCTCCAAGTGACTGTGGCATTGGGCATCCCCAATCTGCCCCATACCGAAGATAGGCATGCCCATCTTTTCCCATTTCAGCTGCAGCAGACTTCCGAAATATTAATACAAGTCTGGTTGCTTGAGCTGTAGTCAGGGATTTGTAGCTGGCAGACTCTCTTTAATATAATAAACATGTATAAGTATCTGTCTTTCTCTCCATACTTTGTATATCCATTATGTCTCACATCTGTAAGCACCTTATTCTTTGCATGCTCCCTCGTTTACCTGCCACATCAACATTATCCAAAAGGGTACTCATTCTTTGATACAACCTACCCCTTGTATCCACTGCTGCTTCAGGCTGTTCCACACTGCAGACCTTGCTTAATAAAAGGATTCTTTACATCATTCATTTCTGTGGCACAATACCAGTGTTTAGCAGAGCCATTTGTCTGCCAGTTGAATTGCTGTTTGTCTACATTATTTACATACATTTTTGCAAATAGCTGTTCTTTCTCCTTTCTGTTGTGCTTGAGCTTTCAAAACTGCCTAAAAGTGTTTTGCTGCCTTCTCCCAGAGTTCTCTAAAGTATCCCATGTCCAGATAAAGCATGTGTCATCTAGGCTGTGGTGAACAATCTGTTGCCCCTGTACATTTGGTGGTACTTGCCTCAGTACTATCTGCAACTTTCTGATCTTGAAAGCAAGGTGCATCTACCATATGGAAAACATGAGATGTAATTTAACCTGAAGGACTGTTGCAGTCTGCTACAACTAATTTTGAGTTATAATTATTTGTTGCATTGTGCTTTGATGTTAGCTTGTTACTCTGGTATATGTTTTTGTATTTGAAGTTTTCTTCAGTGATAGCTAAAAAGCATCACTTGTTAGCCTACCTGAAAAAAAATAAAAATAAACTTGGTTTTAGCAAGGCGTTTGATGTTAGGCAAATTACCTAATACAGGAATATGCTCTGTACAGAAAATGGGTGGAGGAGGGAATACATTTAACACCACCATCACAAACTACATGGTTGAAAGCTAAACAGACTGCAGGCTTTGGATGCATAGCTGTCTTTAAGGGAGTGTTTTTTCCATCTATATTACGGACTTTTGTTGATGAACATCGTATCTGTTGCTATTAACCTATAAGTTCTTATGGACCCTACAAAACAGTGTCGATACTCCTTTTTTTTCTTTTGTTCTATATTAGATTAACGAAGTTTCAGAACTTCGAATACCATATCGTCGACACCATATGATCAAAGTTCTGAAACTTTTAAAATCTAAAAAAAAAAAACCAAAAGTGCTTTAAGGAGGGGGGCTGTGCCCCCCTGCACCCCCCCTTACTTAAATATACCAACTCCGACATCATGCTACAGCGTAGGAAAGGAAAATCTTCCCTTTCCATGCCATTATCCATTAAAGTGTGATCTCGGAGTTGGTATATTTAAGTAGTGGGGGGGGGGAGTGTAGGGGGCCTTGCCCCCCCCTGCTAAAACACTTTTAGATTACTTTCCTTTGTTTTTTTTTTAGATTTTCGAAGTTTCGGAACTTTAATCATATGGTGTCGACCATATGGTATTCGAAGTTCTGTATCTTTGTTAATCTAATATAGACCCTTTTTTTGGGGAGGGTGCACAATTGCCATCAGTTGAACATGATGCACTGGCTGCTTATGAAAGTTGAGGCTGAGATGCTTGGTGCACTTGCTGCCGAAATTAGATATCCATTTACCTTGCAACGTGACAAATGTAATTTTCCTTCTGATCAGGATTGCTGTTGTTTTAACTAAACACTAAAAACTAATGTCTTTCGGCTATTCCTGTTTAGGGGGTTGCCACAGCAGATCACCAGTCCGCTAATGATTGGCAGTGGATTTTTATGGTGCCGAGTTGCCAGCCCAACGCCCAACCTTCAAAGAAGGCACACCCATTCATGCACGCACCTACCTGCATGTCTTTAGATGTCAACTCGACCATGGGGAGGACATGCAGACTCTGCATAGGTGCTCCAGCCGAGAATCGAACAGGAGAAACTCTTGCTGTCAGGCGACAATGCTAACTGCTGCACCACTGCGGCCTTGTTTTAACTAAACAATAAAACAGTTGAATGACTTTTTTTTTATTATAAGTTCCGAGGTACCATATTTACACATGAGAACAGTTTTACCTAGGGATGGACATTTTTGCTGGGATATTACAGACATCTGTATTGGTCTCAGTTTCCTGTTCAAGACAAGGTTCCATATGAGTCCTTCCAAAAAATATAAACAGAATCTTCTCAAGTTGCTTCTAGTTCCAAGAAAGGAAGAGTCTTAGAGGCCCATATTTGACTAAACACGATCTGATGACATTTTAATTCTTTAACTGCTCAGCCGCATTCACCTAGACTCCTGGATACGACTCTCGACCTCCCCTTTTACCCATAATACCTTAGGACCCTGTAATACCTCTGATTTCATTTTCCACTTCTGGTCTTCGGACGTGGGTCATGTTTTGAGCTTTAGGGGTGTTTGTCAACCTTATTTGTGAGTAAAAGTAGAAAACTCATATCTGAAGTTGTTTTCATTTGTCTTCAACCTGAGAAAACTCAGATCCGGCACGGATCTGACTTGGCCACATACTCCAGCATCGGATCCAAAGCCCAAGCTCCTCCCCTACCCATAATGCTCCAGTCTCCCTCCTCCCCTGAGATCCTGTTTGCCGCTCATTAGAAAAGCAGCACGGGTCCTTAGCTCCAAGCTCCTTTTACTATAAGTGGTAAATTTCTTGTTTTTTTTCTTTACTGTTCTGTCACCTTTATCTTCTCTTTACCCTTTCTACCCTACCCTATCCATGTGCGCTTAGGTGTCTGTTTCAGGGAGGGGGGGCCCTCTCTTTCTCCCTTTATCCTCCCTTACTTGTGTGGGTGAGTGAGTGTGTGGTTTGTTTTTTTCCTGTTTTCCATGGCTGATACCCGCAAGCTGGGCTTCAGGAAATGCGCAGTGTGTGGCCATAAGCTTCCCCCGTCTGATGGCTACTCTGTGCATAGTCTGTTTGGGTGTACCTCACTTGGACACCTCCTGCTCGATCTGCATGGGCTTCAACCCTGCACTTTGATTGACAGGAGGAACAAACTGATTCTTAAGGGCCTCCTTCTTCCACCCTTGGAGGCCTCTACTACTTCCTTCGCCCCAGCTTTTGGGACTCAATCTCCCACTAAGAAGTCTGGGAATGGGGAGAAGGCCTGAGCCAAAGAGCGGGATCGGCTTAGGAAGGCAGTCCCCAGACTGCTTTTTGTCGGTTGAACCCCTAGCCAAGTCTCGTCCGGATGTGAGCCAGAGCTCTCCTCTTCTCTGGTTGCCTTGTTTTTCACCAGAGCTGGAAATCTCCCGGGCTTGGTCCCCTCTCTCTGCTTCCTCTTAGAACACTCCAGTCCTGGGTCGGTGGCTTCTTCCATCCAGTCCTCTCTGAGCCTGTGTGAAGCCGAGGTGGACAGGATAATGCAGAAGTTTATTTGGGCCCAGATTCAGTTGGAAGTCTTGCCTGCTCCTTCCCCCTCTGGGGCGGAGAACATGCAGTCCACTTTTCTCCCCATTACTCCTTCTCCAATCTGACCACCAGTTTTGGAGTCATCGGGTCCAAGTTTTTTTGGTGTCAAGGGGTCAGTGCCAATGGGTCTTGGTACCTCAACATCAACAGTTGGCCTGAGTGGTTCAGAGCCAGCAGACTCTTGGAGTTGTAGCCTTGGCATCGGGTCTGAGCAGATGGCGTCGACTTCAAGGCTTTCAGGGTTGTCCCTTCCTCTGAGCCTTGGCTCCAGCTTCCCCCTCAATGCAGGGTTCACCGGATCCAGCCTCGTCTGTGCCATCTTCTGGGATCCACTTGCCTTTGGCTTTTGAGGTAGTGGTGAGGGTCCTCTCTGCTCCTTCGAGACCATTGACACTTTCCTCCTCAGAGTCCATCCTGGCTTCCCCTTTTTCTGGCCCGGAGTCTGCCATCCTGCCACTTTGCTCTAGGATGTTCCCCCATGGGAATTCCCTGAGGCGTCAGTGTCCTCCCCGGAATCCCACTCTCGGAAGCATATGTGCAGGTGGAGGCACTTGGACTCCCCAAGGGAGTCCCTCATGGATGTTACTGACTTGGAGGAAGGGGAGGAGTTCCCCTTGATCACCTTCAAATGATGTCTCCTTTGGAGAAGTCATGGAGATCCTTCAGCAGCGCAGTGGGTGGTCCACTCAGAAGCCTAGCCCTGATGAGTCTGTATTCCTGGAGGCATTTAACACAGGACCCTCTACCTCGTGGGTGTCCCCTCCCACAGATCCTCTAGTGGACCTAATTTTTTCTAGGACATGGAAGGAACCTGATACGGTTGAGCCTATCCCCAGGTGCCTGGATAAGGTGTTCCTTCAGACAGACAACACTGGTCCAAGGGGTCCCCAGTCAATGCCATGATGGTTGTGGTGGCCACCAAAAAGAGCTCGCACAGGAGAGCTCTTCGGTTCATCCTCCAAGCAGGGAGTCTCAGGTGATGGATCGTTTTGGAAGGCAGACATATACATCAGCCACCTTTGCTGTATGTGTGTTGAATTATTTCGCACATGTAATCAGACTGCAAAGGGACCTGGTTAAAGAGGTCACTGAGTCTACCCCGAGGTCCATGGCGGTGGAGAAGGTTTATTCCTCCCGCATGGCCATCCTTACTTCCATCTCCAACATGTCCATGAGGCTCTTATCACATGCTACTGAGGGCACCTCTAGGGCTGCAGGAACAGGTGTGGCCATTAGGCAGTATGCCTGGCTCTGGGTTTGTGCCTTTTCAGAGTCCTTCAAGGCATCTTTTACGAATGTCCCCTATGACGGTTTGGGAAAACTGTTTGTGACATCTTTGTCCAGAGAAGACTTTGGGTCCATTGGGATCTGCTTCTTGACCCCACAATGATCCTTCTCTAGGAATCAGCATAGGGTATGGAAGATGTGGTTCCGGAAGCCTCAAGGTTCTACCCAAGATGCTCAGGATT
>NC_056750.1:111314442-111331942 GCF_019279795.1 Protopterus annectens | reverse complement strand
TAAGAAAAACGTTTCCACTTGCTCCAGTAAGTCTTTGTAGTGGATGGTTTAAGAGAGGAAACAATTATACGTTTAACCGCAGGGGACAAAAGGCTTGACCTTGCTAGGATGGGAAGAGGAGCAGCCAAGCTGTCAATTTTAGGGCCTGCAGGGATGGATGAGGGGCTCCTGATGCATGGGTCAAAAGGTCTGGAACTGGGTCCAGAATCCATGGCTCCTCGATTTGATGGGCCTGAAGAAAGGGGAACCAGATCTGTCGAGGCCAGAATGGGGCTATTAGAATTATGGTCCTTTCCAGATGTTTGGCTTTCTGTAGAAACCTGGGGATTAACGGAATGGGTGAAAAAGCATAAAGGAGACCCGGGGGCCAATCGTGAACCAGTGAATCTCTGGGGACACTCCCTGGTGGAGGGAGAAGGGCAAAGTAGCTTCTGCATTTGGCATTTATTGGCGATGCACAAAGGTCGCAGCCATGCTGGCCCCACTTGCGGAATATCGCTTCCGCCACCTGAGATTTCAGAGACCACTCGTGAGGTAACAGGATGGCTCTGCTCAACCTGTCCGCAATTACGCTGGACGTCCCGGGAATGTGCGTTGCTATCAGAAAGCGTCCGGTGGAGACAGCCCATTGCCAGATCCTGAGGGCCTCTCTGCATAGTGGATAAGATCTTGTTCCTCCCTGTTTGTTGATGTACCAGAACACTGACATGTTGTCTGTCTGGACTGCCACTGTTCCTTGAGGTAAGATGCCGTGAAAGTGTTGCAACGCTAGAAACACCGCTCTTAGCTCTAGGACATTGATGTGCAGTTTGCATTCTGTTCTGGACCATTGACCTTGGACCGTCTTTCCCTGGAACAAACCCCCCCCACCCAATCAGGGAAGCGTCCGTGGTTATTTCGCTATCGGGGTTGGCAGGGTAAAAGGTCGACCTTGTGTCAAGTCTTGAGATAGCATCCACCATCACAGATCCTGCTTGCAGCAGGATGTGATTAGAATTTCGTGTGACAACGGCAGGTGCTGATAGGACCACTGGGCGAACAGTAGCCATTGAAGGATCCTCATGTGTATTCTTCCTAGAGGGACTGCAACCAGTGCAGCTGACATTAATCCCAGGACTCTCAAAACCTGTTCTGCTGTAGCTTTTGTCTTTTGAAGGAGTACTGCAATTTGCCCCCTTAGTTTTGAAACCCTTTCTGGTGGAAGTCTGACCGTGACCAAGGTAGTGTCCAGTTCTACCCCTATAAATGAGAAACGCTGTGATGGCGATAAGGTAGATTTTTCGAAATTGATTGTAACGCCAAGACAGGAACAAAGACTGATTGTGTAATGTCTTACTTGGAGCAGATGATACTCGGTGGTGGCGGAGAGGAGCCAGTCGTCTAGATACGGAAACACCCAGAATCCTTGTTGTCTCAAGTGAGACACTACTACTGCCATACACTTGGTGAACACCCTGGGGGCTGAGGTGAGGCCAAACGGCAGAGCTCGAAACTGAAAATGACTGGCCCCTAACCGGAAGCGCAGGAATCTCCTGGACGGTCTGGCCATTTTTATATGGTAGTACATGTCCTTGAGATCTATAGAGCACATCCAGTCTCCTTCCTGCAGAAAAGGAAGGATTGACTGTAGCCTGACCATCCGAAACTTCTCCTTCACAACAAAGGTGTTTAGTTTGCTGAGATCCAGAATTGGTCTCCAATCCCTTGTCTTCTTTGGAACTAAAAAGAACCTTGAGTAAGTTCCGGATCCTATTTGGTCTGCCGGGACTGCTTGGATGGCTCTTTTCCTGAGCAGCTTCTGGATCTCTAAGGCTGCCTGATTCTGCAGATTGGGTGGAATGTCTGGGAATCTTTTGGTGGTAGGGGGAACGTTTATGAATTTTATGTCGTAACCTCTGGTAATTATAGTTTGTACCCACGCATCTGAGGTTACATTTCGCCAAGCCAGCGGGTACAAAGTTAAGCATCCCCTGACTGCCTCCAGAGCAGGACAGTCAGGCCTCCTCTCAGGAGTGCTGGAAAGGCTTGCCAGAGAAAGTATCTCTGTCACCCTGGTTTTGCGAACCCCCTCTGCCGTTTGGTCGGCGTCTTCCATTCCTTCCCCCTCCTCTGCCTCTGGAAGCGGCATTATCACTCTGTGTGGACTGAAAGGAACCCTGTGTCTTACGGAACCACATCTTTCCGCCTCTTTGCCCTTTGGGGTATGGTCTGGAAGGGGCAGAAAAACGGACTCCTACAGTAGATAGGGTCTTCCCTTCTTGCTCACACCTAGTGAGGGTCTCCTTTACTTTGGGGCCAAAAAGAGAGGCACCATCAAACGGGACGTTAGTAAAGGAAGACCTGAAGGATTCCGCAAAGGAGCACAGCCGCAGCCAGGATTGTCTCCTAAGAGCAATCGCTGAAGCTGCTGCTCTACTCGCACCTTCGGCCGCATATGAAATGAGCCTCATGGAGGAGTTGACTACAGAGTTAAGGGTATTAAGTTGTGCTGTCACTTTCTCGGTAACAGCAGCATCTGTACGACCCTGGAGAGTATCTCCAAGTTCCTTGAGGAGATCCCTCTGTAAACACGTAAAATGCGTCAAGTAGTTCAGCGATCGCTTGGAAAAGTCGCACTACTGATTACGCACTTCCCATATCTGTCCATCATCCTAGAATCCTTATTATGAGGATGGACAGTGGAAGAGGACTCTGACATGTCCTTCTTAGTGGCTGCCGCCACCACCATAGTATCCACTGGAACACCCTTGGTAAGAAAACTCTTGTCCTGGGGGGCTGTTATAAACTTATTCGGCCTGCGGGGAACTGGTTCCACTGTGTCAGGTGTCTCCCAAGCCCTACGAGCTATCAGGTCCATAAGTTCGTCAAAGGGAGGGGTCACCCAGGAGGTAGAAGGTAGAGCCCCGAATGCCTTCAGCAATACTGATTCATCCACAGAAGGGTTAAGTGGCTGCCAATCTCCCCTCTGTTTTAGGATCTCCAGGATGTCCGCAAAGGAGACATCCTCCGAGGGGGACCGTGGGGACCCTTCTGCTTCATCTAAATCTGTATCTGATGTAAGAGATTCCTGTGGGGAATCTATGTGCCTCCTCTTGCACAGTCTTTTCCTTGGTACTTCTTCAGATGGGGCTTCTGGAGAAGCGTCCGAGGAACCGACAGCACCCTCTGGGGGCAACTGAAGCATTGGGTCTCGACGCTTCGTAGGAGCCGAGGATACAGAAGTCGAACGTGGTCCCTTAGGGGGAGGAGAAGAAGAATCTGATGAGATATGTGTCTGTTTCGACAAGACCTTCCTCATGGCGTTGAAGGCACCGGTACCCAGATCCGAAGACCTTCCTGGTTTCGAGAAACCAGGAACAATCCCCGAGACCAGGGGTCCGGGCTCCGACCCAGAGGATGGTGCCGAACTAATCTGAGCCGAGGCTCCTAGGGGGAGAGTCGGTACCGACATCTCGGTTCGACTGTCCGCCCCGGAACCAAGGAACGATAGTCGGCTCCGGGACCCCTCGATCCGTTCCGAGGGCGTCGAGGTCAACTGTACCAAAAGCACAGCTGTAGGCTTCGGTATCGATGGTTCTACCATCATCGGAACTTCAACTCTCGGCTCCGAAGACTCGACAGGTCTCGGAGGAGGAGCAGTAGATGACCCAGGGAGGGCTTCGAGTTTCAAAACCAGCTGGGACGAAACTTCGATCAATTTGGAAAGGGCCGAGTTCTCCATTAACTTCTGTATTACTCGATCCACATCCGAATCAGATAAGGGTCTCGAAGAGCGGGTCGAAGGGGCCGAAGTCGTCACCGAGTGAAGGATCGATGGCGGCGGAACCTCCGAGACTAGCTCCAAGACCGAAGTCTCGATCAAAGATATACATTCGACAGCCGACTCCGAAGTCTGTGGAGCCAGTGTCCGGATCTTAATAGAGGTGCTCGGAGCCAATGACTTTGGCTCCGACACTCTCGACGACTTGGACCCATTCGAAGACTTGGATACCAATTCAGCCTTGTCAAGGGCCTCCTGAAATTTGGGCTTTAACAAACCCCTGTCTACTAACTTCCTGCGTCTCTCCATCATGACCCTCCCACTGAAGGAATGACAAATAGAGCAGTCCTCCTGTAAGTGGAGAGGGCCAAGACAGTAGACGCAGGAAGAGTGGTTATCCGTGATGGACATTTTCTGTCCGCATAGACATTTCTTAAAGCCTGATTTTTGTTGCTCAGACATGTTCAAAAAGTCAGACATATATATATATATATATATATATATATATATATATATATATATATATATATATATATATATATATATATATAAAAACCTGAAAACAAGAAAAAATTAAAGGTATCACTACACACAAAAAGGAGTAAGGACTTAAGCCTTTCTTAAAGAAAAAACACCTGTTAAAGAAACAGGATAATAGGCCTGAAAATTGCCTTAGAAAAACTTTATAAAATAATAATAGTAATAAGAAATATATAACTTCCACTGCAACTACACTAGTAAAAGACTAATATATATATTTTTCTCAAATATCTATACTAATAAAGTTAAGTTATAGAAAACTTCGAAAAATAGAAAAAGTTTACTGGCCCGAGCTTCTGCGATGCATCTGCTGCCACAGCAAACTAGATCTGGGGGTTAGCACTAGGGGACCGTGGGATAGGACTGTGCCTCGAGCTTTCTCAAGATGCAGAGCTGTAGAAGTAGCCGTCTCGGAGCCGAGGATCAGCTCCGAACCCATGCGTAAGAACAAACGGCGAGATTGAACAATTTCACATCTGGTTTTACATCCTGTGTGGTATCTGACTATCTCAAGGATTACTTGCATAAAATTAGACCCTCTTAGTCACAACCTGCATATCACTGCTGGAGCCTTTTTGTCCTGACAGAGTGCTCCTCAAACAATCTGGAAATATACAGAGCGGAGTATATTTTTCTGGCACTTCAAAGTTGTGTACTGGTAATTGTTGTTTGACTAATTTTATATCATTGCTGGCTGACGTTAGAGTTGTGCACTGTTATTTTTGCTTGAGTGTATAGTTTTTCAGTTCTCTGCTGAATGTGTTTTTCTTCCCTTCCCCTATTTCTCTGGGTCTTAAGTTGGTATAAATGGTTTTACATCCTGTGTGTTATCTGACTATCTCAAGGATTACTCGCATAAAATTATACCCTCTTAGTAACAACCTGCATATCATTGCTGGAGCCCTCCTGTGTCCTGACAGGGTCCTCTTCAAACTATCTGGACATACAGAGCTGAGTATATTTTTCTGGCACTTCAGAGTTGTGTACTGGTAATTGTTGTTTGACTAATTTTATATAATTGCTGGTTGACTTCAGAGTTGTGCACTGTTATTTTTGCTTCACTGTATAGTTTTTCAGATCTCTGCTGAAGGTGTTTTTCCCCCCTCCCCTTACTTCATAGGTTCATAAGTTCATAGGTTAGTACTAGGTTAGCTGCCCTTGCGAGCCTTTGTAAGCCTAGCCAATCATTCCTTGTGAGACTCAAACCCTGTACATTGTGTTTGTAAGGCAAACACCTTAACCATTAGGCCACCCTCCTAACCCTCTGCGTCTTAAGTTGGTATAACTGGTTTTACATCCTGTCTGTTATCTGACTATCTCAAGGTTACTTGCATAAAATCAGACCCTCTTAGTAACAACCTGAATATCATTGCTGGAGCCTTCCTGTGTCCTGACAAAGTGCTCTTTAAACTATCTGGAGATATACAGAGCTAAGTATATGTTTCTGGCACTTCAGAGTTGTGTACTGATAATTGTTGTTTGACTAATTTTATATCATTGCTGGTTGCCTTCAGAGTTGTGCACTGTTATTTTTGCTTCACTGTATAGTTTTTCAAATCTCTGCTGAAGGTGTTTTTCCCCCTCCCCCTATTTCTCTGTGTCTTAAGTTGGTATAACTGGTTTTACATTCTGTGTGTTATCTGACTATCTCAAGGGTTACTTGCATAAAATTAGACCCTCTTAGTAGCAACCTGCATATATTGCTGTAGCCTTCCTGTGTCCTGACAGAGTGCTCTTCAAACAACCTGGAGATATACAGAGCTGAGTATATTTTTATGGCACTTCAGAGTTGTGTACTAGTGAATGTTTTGACTAATTTTACATCATTGCTGGCTGACTTCAGAGTTGTGCACTGTTATTTTTGCTTTACTGTATAGTTTTTCAGATCTCTGCTGAAGGTGTTTTCCCCCCTCCCCCTATTTCTCTGTGTCTTAAGTTGGTATAACTGGTTTTAAATCCTGTGTGGTATCTGACTATCTCAAGGATTACTTGCATAAAATTAGACCCTCTTTGTAACAACCTGCATATCACTGCTGGACCCTTCCTGTGTCCTGACAGAGTGCTCTTCAAACTATCTGGACATATACAGAGATGAGTATATTTTTCTGGCACTTCAGAGATGTGTACTGGTAATTGTTGTTTGACTAATTTTATATCATTGCCGGCTGACTTCAGAGTTGTGCACTGTTATTTTTGCTTCACTGTATAGTTTTTCAGATCTCTGCTGAAGGTATTTTTCTCCCCTCCCCCTATTTCTCTGCATCTTAATTGGTATAACTGGTTTTACATCCTGTGTAGTATCTGACTATCTCAAGAATTACTTGCAGAAAATTAGATCCTCTTAGTAACAACCTGCATATCACTGCTGGAGCCTTCCTGTGTCCTGACAAAGTGCTCTTCAAACAATCTGAATATATACAGAGCTGAGTATATTTTTCTGGCACTCCAGAGTTGTGTACTGGTAATTGTTTTGACTAATTTTATATAATTGCTGACTGACCTCAGAGTTATGCACTGTTATTTTTGCTTCACTGTATAGTTTTTTGAAATCTCTGCTGAAGGTGTTTTTCCCCCCTCCCCCTATTTCTCTGTGCCTTAAGTTGGTATAACTGGTTTCACATCCTGTCTGATGTTCTTCGTCTCCCATTGCTGCAGTCCTGACATATGGGTATTCCGCTGTCCACCATCGGCCCGAATACCAAAGGGATAGAACCGGCGTCGGTCATCGGCGCCCGAGACTGACGTAAGTACGGGTCAGTACAAATGCGCATGACCGACGCCATAACCTCAGTCTTTCTTGCCGCATGGTCCTAAGCAGAAGCAGAATTTGCAAGTGCCGTTCGGCGTTCTGAATTGTCGGTTTTCGAGTTTCAGACCGGAGACCAAGTTGGGCTAAGTACCCCGTTGGGGACATTTTTGTCTTTTTCTTGCCTCAGTGTTGACGGATGTCAGAAAAAGTTAATAACTGTATTTCTTGTGGGAAACAGATTCCTCATAGGGATTACCATTCACTCTGCATTCCTTGTTTAGGGCCTGAGCACGACGTTGTTGGGTGTCGCTTTTGTGCTACTTTTAACAAGCGTACTATTAAACGTCGGTTGGACTGTGCTAGGCTGGTGTTTGGTAAACGTTGTAATTATAACATGCCGTGGATTCTCCGGCGACTGGTTCTTCTAAGAACAAAGAAAAGTCTTTGCGGTCCAAACAGGATGAGGCGTCCACTCCGGACGCCGGTTCTGTAGTACCACTGGCTTCTTCAGCAGCTCCTTCTGAAAGTTTACCTGAGTCTCAAGGGGAGCCTTTGTTACTGCAGGAAGTGGTTTCTCCTGTGTTAGGCCAGGCTGAGGGTGCTTCTCTGATGTCAGTGGTTCCCTCCCCTCATAGGGTAGTTAGGCCTCCTCCTTCTCAAAGCAGAGCCCATTCTAAGTCTAAGTCTGCCCCTGCTGGTGCTAGTCCCCAGGGTCCAGCTCCTAGGGAGCACATGTTGAAGATGGCTGAAGATTTGATTACTTTAATTAGGGGTTCTATGCCCCCCCCTGGGAAGAGGCCCAGGGTAGAGACAGAGTTGGAGGGTTTGGTTCAGTCTTCCAATGAGTCAGATTCCTCTGTAGAAGACCTTCAGGATTTCCCTCCTTATTCTGTTTCGGAGGCTGAGGACTCTACTCCCTCTGCGTTCCCTCCAGAAGATTTTTCTTTCTCTGAGACTTTGCATTCCATGAGGGAACATTTCAAATGGGAGGGCCAGGATTATTCTGATTCTCGTAAAAGACTAAGAGAATTCTTGTTTTTGCCTCAGCATAGGCCCTTGGCTATTCCCCCTGTACTGGATGTTGTTCAGGATGTGTTTTCTGAGGCTGCCCTTAACCCAGATTCTCTGCCTCCTGCCCCGGTTAAACCAGATAGATACTACAGGGTTCCGGAAGCTCACAAGTACTTATATAAGAGTCCTAGGGCTGACCCAGAAACTATTACTCAGGGCCCCAAAGGGGTTAGGGCTTCTGTGGTTAGGAATCCAGTTCCTCTGGACAAGGATGCTAGGGCCCTGGATAGGTGGGGTAAGAAACAGTATACCTCTTCGACTTTGGCTATGAGAGCTTTAAATTGTCAGTTTCATATGCTCCGGTATCAAAATTTTTTGCTGGGACAATTGAAATGTAAAGTAGATGCTTTAGCTGAAGGTATTGAATGTAAGGAGCTTCAGGATTTAGTGCATGCTTCAGACCAAGTTGGTAAGCATTCTTTACAGTGTGGTTTTGATGCTTTACAGGCTTCTTCCAGGGTGGCTGCTACTAGTTCAGTTATTCGTAGGCATGCTTGGCTTAAAGATCAGACCTTGTCAGAACATGTTAAGGCTCGAATTATAGATGCTCCTCTACAATCTGATGTTCTTTTTGGCCCTCCAGTAGAATCAGTTTTGAAAAAAATGGAGGAAAAACTAAGTCTATGCAGACAGTTAAGGATTTTTTACAGGTTCAGCCCCCTAAGTTCAGTAGGAATTGGCCTGCTAAGGGATGGTCTTTCCCCTCTTCGGATTACCAATCTAGGGGCAGGTCGAGGCGAGGTAGAGGTAGGGCTTCCTCTCAGGGCCCTGTTACTTCTAGGTCTTTGAGTTCTTCTACTCCTTCTGCTGGGGAGGGCAGGGGTCAGTCCTTTCGGAAACAGACCCAATGACTACTTCAGCTGCCGGACTCTGCCTTGCTGGCAGCCCCTCTAGGAGGAAAACTGAGACTTTTCAAAAGGAATTGGCATTTGGTTACCCAAGACAAATGGGTATTGGACATAATAAATCGAGGCTACAAGTTTTATTTTCATACATTCCCTCCTTTCAAAGGTATGCCGGATGTGCCTCATCAGCAAAGACTGGAAGCACAGGCACAGATTTCTTCTCTGCTTCAGTTGGGAGCAATACAGGAAGTACCTTCTGCAGAAAGAGGCACAGGGTTTTATTCCCGTCTTTTCTTAGTGCCAAAGAAAGGAAATACTTGGAGACCAATTCTGGATTTGTCCATTCTAAACACCTTTCTGGAAATTCCAAAATTCAAGATGTTAACACTGCAACAGCTGTTACCTATGCTGGGCAAAGATCACTGGATGGTGACTCTGGATGTCAAAGAGGCCTATCTTCACATTCCTATCAGGCCCAGTTGCAGGAAATTCCTGAGATTTCGAATGGGAATTTGCATTATCAGTTCTCTGCATTGCCCTTTGGCTTGTCTACTGCCCAGGGTATTCACAAAAGTCCTGGCTCCAGTAATAGCTTTTCTCAGACTAAAGGAATTCAAATTTATCCTTATCTGGACGATTGTTTGATTCTGGCTCAAGGCAAGCAAACTTCTTCAACATCTGCAGTATGTAATGACAGTTTTCAGATGCCTAGGGTATTCTGTGAACGAAATAAAGTCCAGTCTAGTACCCTCACAAGAGATGTGTTTTCTGGGTGTGAAACTGAATACAGCTGCTCAGATGGCATTTCTTACCCCGGACAAACAAAGGAATCTTCACCTATACTTCCAACAGCTATCAGTAATGTCCAGGCTGACTGCAAGGACAGTCCTTCAAGCCTTGGGGTTCATGGCATCTTGCATTCTAGTACTTCCCAATGCCAAACTGCATATGAGGAAGCTACAATGGTATCTCAAAAGCGTTTGGACTCAACACTGCCACGATTTGGACACTGTCATTGGATTCTACCTTGCATTCAGAGAGAATTTCTGTGGTGGGCTCAGGAATGTCACCTAAACAAGGGGCTCTCTGTGACCCAACCAGAGGCAAGTCAGATATTAACGACAGACGCCTCGAGTCAGCCTGGGAGCTCATTTCAGAGGAAAATGGATTCAAGACCTTTGGGCCCCAGAGCTACTTCACTTGCATATCAACATGAAAGAGATGCTGGCAGTTTAATTTGCTTTGGAAGGATTCAAAAGCCTACTTCAACCAGGACTGGTGTTGATTCGAACAGACAACACGACTGTCATGTGGTACATCAACAAGCTAGGGGGAACTCATTCTTACCCTCTTTGCAGACAAGCAATGCTGTTATGGGAAACTGCTTTGAATCTGCACATCACTCTTCGAGCACAGTTTCTGCCAGGAGCACAAAATTCTTTAGCGGATGTTCTGGGCAGACAGATTGTGGATCCTCACGAATGGAAATTGGACCCTCAGGTATTTCTTCAGTTGACAATGGCTTGGGGAACTCCGGACATAGATCTGTTTGCTTCTCCTCTGAATTTCCAACTGCCACTGTTTTGCACAAGGCTATTTCATCCAAAAGCCTGGAAAATAGATGCACTATCCTTCAGTTGGAGCAACCTTCACGTGTATGCTTTTCCGCCTTTGCCTCTTCTTCCGAAGGTGCTGTTGAAAGCCAGGAGGGACAAACCTTGCATGATCCTTATAGCACCGGATTGGCCTCGTCAGCATTGGTACCCTCTGTTGAGGAGCTTAATTCATGTACCACCTTGGCCATTACCACAGATTCCTCACTTATTGTCTCAGGAAAACAATAATTTTCTCAATGTCAGGGTGCAATCCCTACACCTGACAGCCTGGCACATTCTGTTTTAGAGAAAAGGGACCTACAGCTCCCTCAACAAGTTTTGGATGTTATTTTGGAAGCCAGGCGTCCTAGTACTCGAAAAGTTTATGCTGGTAAATGGAAGAGATTTTTTCTTTGGAGTTCAGCTAAAGGCTTTGATGTTGAATTGCCTAATTTGAGTTGTACATTGCAATATTTGACTATTTTATTGGACAAGGGTTTGTCCTTCTCTTCTGTAAAAGTGCATGCTGCTGCTATTTCTGCTCACTATGATTGTGACCCTCCTTTATTTTCACATCCATTGGTTAAACAGTTTCTTAGAGGGGCAAAGAATATCAGACCCCACGGAGGGCTCCTACTCCTACCTGGGATCTTAATTTTGTTTTGGAAAAGCTGACTCTGCCTCCTTTTGAACCTGCAGCTACAGCTGAATTGCAGTTGTTGTCCTGGAAGACTTTTTTATTGGCTGTTACTTCTGCTAGAAGGGTATCTGAATTACAGGCCCTCATGGCAGTGGAACCTTTTCTGATTTTTCACAATGACAGAGTTTCACGTACTAATCCTACTTTTCTGCCTAAAGTGATTTCTAATGTGGCATTGAACCAATCTATACATTTGCCTACTTTTTATGCTAACCCCCAAAATGAAGGGGGAAAAGTTTTGCATTCTTTGGATGTACATAGGCAGCTGAGGTATTATTTGAGCAGAACCAAAGAGTTCAGAAGATCTCAACAATTATTTGTTTCTTTTGCTTTGACTTCACGAGGGAAAGCTGTCTCGAAACAAACTATTTCCAAGTGGATTGGCCATTGTATTGATTTTTGTTACTCTCATCATGGAGAGGATGTTCCGGCTGGGATCAGGCCTCATTCTACTAGGGCTACGGCCACTTCTACTGCTTTTGTGAGAGGGGTAGCTACTAAAGACATTCTAGAAGCAGCTACTTGGAGTTCTGTACATACCTTTACAAAGCATTATCATTTACCTCTTTATTCTAGGTCTAGGGCTGGGTTTGCCACTGCAGTCTTACAGGGCATGTCTGCAGCTCCTAATGCTATTTAGTTGACCAGCCTCCCTTTTTTCCGTTGCTCTGGGATTCTACCCATATGTCAGGACTGCAGCAATGGGAGACGAAGAACATAGTACAGTTTTGTACCTACCATAAATGTAGATGTTCGAGGATCTCCATTGCTGCAGTCCAATTTTCCCTCCCTCCTTCCCCCTTTTTCTTTTTAGATTGGGGTTTGGGTGGTGTTTTTTGCATTCTGACGTCTGAGGCAAGAAAGACTGAGGTTATGGCGTCGGTCATGCGCATTTGTACTGTCACGTGCTTACGTCAGTCTCGGGCGCCGATGACCGACGCCGGTTCTAGCCCTTTGGTATTCGGGCCGATGGTGGACAGCGGAATACCCATATGTCAGGACTGCAGCAATGGAGATCCTCGAACATCTACATTTATGGTAGGTACAAAACTGTACTTTATCTATCTCAAGGATTACTTGCATAAAATCAGACCCTCTTAGTAACAACCTGCATATCAGTGTTGGAGCCTTCCTGTGACCTGACAGAGTGCTCTTCAAACTATGTGGCGATATACAGAGCTGAGTATATTTTTCTGGCACTTCAGAGTTGTGTACTGGTAATTGTTGTTTGACTCATTTTATATCATTGCTGGCTGACGTCAGAGTTGTGCACTGTTATTTTTGCTTCACTGTATAGTTTTTCAGATCTCTGCTGAAGGTGTTTTTCTCCCCTCCCCCTATTTCTCTGGGTCTTAAGTTCGTATAACTGGTTTTACATCCTGTGCGGTATCTGAGTATCTCAAGGATTACTTGCATAAAATTAGACCCTCTTAGTAATAACCTGCATACCATTGCTGGAGCCTTCCTGTGTCCTGACAGAGTGCTCTTCAAATTATCTGGACATATACAGAGGTGAGTATATTTTTCTGGAACTTCAGAGTTATGTACCGGTAATTGTTGTTTGACTAATTTTATATCATTGCTGGCTGACTTCAGAGTTGTGCAGTGTTATTTTTGCTCCACTGTATAGTTTTTCAGATCTCTGCAGAAGGTGTTTCCCCCCCCTCCCCCTATTTCTTTGTTTCTTAAGTTGGTATAAATGGGTATACATTTATCTCAAGGATTACTTGCATAAAATTAGACCCTCTTAGTTACAACCTACATATCATTGCTGGAGCCTTCCTGTGTCCTGAGAAAGTGCTCTTCAAACTATCTGGACATATACAGAGATGAGTATATTTTTCTGGCACTTCAGAGTTGTGTACTGGTAATTGTTTGACTAATTTTATATCATTGCTGGCTGACTTCAGAGTTGTGCACTGTTATTTTTGCTTCACTGTATATTTTTTCATATCTCTGCTGAAGGTGTTTTTCCCCCTCCCCTATGTCTCTGTCTTAACAGAGCTGAGTATATTTTTTTGGCACTTCAGAGTTGTGTACTGGTAATTGTTGTTTGACTAATTTTATATCATTGTTGGCTGACTTCAGAGTTGTGCACTGTTATTTTTGCTTCACTGTATAGCTTTTCAGATCTCTGCTGAAGGTGTCCCTCCCCCCTTATTTCTCTGTGTCTCAAGTTGGTATAACTGGTTTTACATCCTGTGTGTTATCTGACTATCTCAAGGATTACTTGCATAAAATTAGACCCTCTTAGTAACAACCTACATATCACTGCTGGAGCCTTCCTGTTTCCTGACAGAGTACTCTTCAAACAATTTGGAGATATACCAAGATGAATATATTTTTCTGGCACTTCAGAGTTGTGTACTGGTAATTGTTTTGACTAATTTTATATCATTGCTGGCTGACGTCAAAGTTGTGCACTGTTATTTTTGCTTCACTGTGTAGTTTTTCAGATCTCTGCTGAAGGTGTTTTTCCCCCTCCCCTATTTCTCTGTGTCTTCAGTTGGTATAACTGGTTTTCCATCCTGTGTGTTATCTGACTATCTCAAGGATTACTTGCATAAAATGAGACCCTCTTACTGACAACCTACGTATCATTGCTGGAGCCTTCCAGTGTCCTGCCAGAGTGCTCTTCAAACTATCTGGACATATACAGAGCTGAGCATATTTTTCTGGCACTTCAGAGTTGTGTACTGATAATTGTTGTTTTTCAGATCTCTGCTGAAGGTGTCCCCCCGCCCTCCCCCTATTTCTCTGTGTCTTAAGTTGGTATAACTGGTTTTACATTTCTTTTTGAGATAGCCCTTAAATTGATAATTCACATTACTACTGAGTCATTCATTCTTGTCACCCCTGCTGAGGTTTCACAGGTTCACAGAACTTAAAACTGAACATTTCAGAGTTGTGTACTGGTAATTGTTGTTTGACTAATTTTATATCATTGTTGGCTGACTTCAGAGTTGTGCACTGTTATTTTTGCTTCACTGTATAGTTTTTCAGATCTCTGCTGAAGTTGCCCCCCCCCCCCCATTTCTCTGTGTCTTAAGGTGGTATAAATGGTTTCACATCCTTTGTGTTATCTGTCTTTCTCAAGGATTACTTGCATAAAATTAGGCCCTCTTATTAACGACCTGCATATCATTGCTGGAGCCTTCGTGTGTCCTGACAGAGTGCTCTTTATACTATCTGGAGATATACAGAGCTGAGTATATTTTTCTGGCACTTCAGAGTTGTGTACTGGTAATTGTTCTTTGACTAATTTTATATCATTGCTGGCTGACTTCAGAGTTGGGCAGTGTTATTTTTGCTTCACTGTATAGTTTTTCAGATCTCTGATGAAGGTGCCCCCCACCCCCGCTATTTCTCTGTGTCTTAAGTTGGTATAACTGGTTTTACATCCTGTGTGTTATCTGACTATCTCAAGGATTACTTGCATAAAATTAGTCCCTCTTAGTAACAACCTGCATATCATTGCTGGAGCCTTCCTGTGTCCTGACAGAGTGCTCTTCAAACTATACGGACATATACAGAAATGAGTATATTTTTTGGGCACTTCAGAGTTGTGGATTGGTAATTGTTTTGACTAATTTTTTATCATTGCTGGCTGAATTCAGAGTTGTGCACTGTTATTTTTGCTTCACTGTATAGTTTTTCAGATGTCTGCTGAAGGTATTGGTTTCCCCATACCCAGCCTCTACCTAATAGACTTCTTCTGCACTTGTTTTTATTCATTTTTAATTTAATTGCATTTTTTAAACTGTTTGGTCTAACACTGTTACATATTCAAGTGTGCTAGCTTGCACTGCATTTGAATTGTTTTTACTGCTGTTTTAGCTACTTTTCTTTATATATATATATATATATATATATATATATATATATATATATATATATATATATATATATATATATATATATATATATATATATATATATCTATTTATAAAAATACCTTTCCTGTAACTAGTGCAGTCCAGATTCTGATTTGCTGTATCCAGGGCTGTATGTAAGCTTCTGAGCCCCCAAGTATTCTGTGTTGGAGGGAAGCCTTCTAGCTTATCGGTGAGCGTGGTAAGCACTAGGTAAACTATCTATCACATAAGGAGTGGTTATGGCCTAGAAGTTGTAGTTAGTGGCCTTTTCGGCAGTTTTATCATCTCTCTCAACTTTCTGATTTAAAAGTCCGCATTTGCACTTTTCCCCCCTTTCATGTAACTAGTTTAGTCCAGATACAGATTCTTAGTTTTAGCACTCTATCTTGCTTGTTCGTGAACAGCACTTCTTCAGAACTTGTATGAACTAAATAACCTACTAATTACTGCAGCACTCAACCTTCCTCATTACCTAGAGGGACACAGTTTTGGTAATTACTTTCCTCACTTGCTTAGAGAAAAACAGCTCTTGTACTCACTTTCCTCATTTATCTAGAGGAAAATAGTTTTTTATTCAGACATGTCCAAGGGTCAGCTCCCAGTGTTCTCTCCTGTCGATCTGATGACTCTGGGCATCTTGTGGCAATTTAGAAATTGCCTCATGTACACAGACAACCCTCTCCTCCTACCATCCAACACTACAACCTGTGAGAGATGCACTTATCTAGCCAAACTGGAGGTAAAGCTCTCTCCAGTCAAGACTGAACTTGACAGTCAAGAGGAGAAGGTAAACACTTGCACCACACCACACTCATCACATAGTCTCACTACATCTACAACATCAAAATCCACACAGAGTAACAGAAAAACATTCACGGAGGCTCTCAATAATAATCTAAGCAACAGAGACCTCCAAAGCAGAAACGCAAGCAACCTCCATCCCCCAACACAACCCAAATGACACATAGCCCGCAGACTCAGTGTGCCACTCAAAACACAGCCAATAAAGCAAAACAACGTACCCAACACACTAGTCATAGGTGACTCTATAGTCAGGCACACTGATGTCCCACTCACCAGGCTAAACAAGGAGAAGGTTACTGTCAGCTGCCTGTCGGGTGCCAGGATCCGCCACATAACCCATACACTCAGGTCACTCCACAAGTACAAATATGACCCTGTCATTGTCCATGTTGGTGTGAACGACCTGAGACGTACCTCCATGGACTACATGAAAAGAGACATGGAAGAGCTTTCCGATCTTGTAGCCCAGGCAGGTATGACCCTAGCCTTGAATAGCATTCTGCCATCACCCAGAATGATGCCGCAGTACAAGGACAAAATGATTGACTTCAACAATTGGCTAAGCTTCTGGTGCCATTCTAAAGGGATCCAGTATCTGTCTACCTGGGATGACATGGTCGACAGACCACAATGCTTTGCCAGACATGGCCTGCACTTGTCATCCCTGGGATTCCGGATACTAGCTAAGGTTCTTGCCACCCCTATAGTGCCTTTTTAGGCAAGGTTCAAATAACAGATTCACCACTATAACAAGAACAGGCAAGCAAAAACTGAGGGTGATGCTATTCAATGCTAGAAGTCTAAATCTCAAAAAGCACTCACTCAAGGCACTCCTTAAAATGGAGAACATCGATATCTGTGCAGTGACTGAGACCTGGTTCAAGGCTCCAGAGAACACCCCTGCACTATCAGGCTATAAACTCATACCACACTTTTCGGCCATGTAACCTGGACCGGAACACCAAAGGTGGAGGTGTGTCCAGATTCATTAAGGATATCCACACCTCCAGGCTAGTTGCACAGCATAATGCAGCCGAGGTTATCCAAGTGCAACTAACTCTGAGCAAAACTGCAATCCAAATTGTAGCTTGCTAAAGATCACCCACCATGCCTTAGGATTCCCACTCCTCTTTTCTTGATGTACTGGAAAATATTAGGGTTCAAACAAACACCCTAATAATGGGCTATTTCAACTACCCCACCATTAACTGGGAAAACTGGAATTCATAAACTCCAATGCCCTGGATCAACTTATCCACACCCCCACCATGGGCAACAATATCCTAGATCTACTCATTACCAACATGAGTGACTGGTGTTCCACACCTGAAGTCAACGCCTCATTGGTCCGATCCGACCATAAGCTAATTACCCTAGATATCCACATCCTGCCCCCACCCCCATTAAGGAAACCATGGAAAAAATTTCTCTAAAGCCAACTTCATACTTCTTAAGACAGAAGTGGCAAACTTCATGACACCCATGGAGATGGACAATAAATTTACGACTACTGAATCCTACATAATTGCACTTTATAAGCACTTACATGAGTGCATGGCTC